>NC_091473.1:207322711-207482772 GCF_036971445.1 Narcine bancroftii | reverse complement strand
TGGAGGCAGGGAGGAGAGGGAGGCAGGGAGGAGAGGGAGGCAGGGAGGGGGAGGGGAGGGGAGGCGGGGAGGGGGAGGGGAGGCGGGGAGGGGGAGGGGAGGCGGGGAGGGGGAGGGGAGGCGGGGGCGGGGAGGGGGAGGGGAGGCGGGGAGGGGGAGGGGAGGCGGGGAGGGGGAGGGGAGGCGGGGAGGGGGAGGGGAGGCGGGGAGGGGGAGGGGAGGCGGGGAGGGGGAGGGGAGGAGGGGAGGCGGGGAGGGGGAGGGGAGGCGGGGAGGGGGAGGGGAGGCGGGGAGGGGAGGGGGGGAGGGGGGGGGGGGAGGGGGAGGGGAGGCGGGGAGGGGGAGGGGAGGCGGGGAGGGGGAGGGGAGGCGGGGAGGGGGAGGGGAGGCGGAGAGGGGAGGCGGGGAGGGGGAGGGGAGGCGGGGAGGGGGAGGGGAGGCGGGGAGGGGGAGGGGGGGAGGGGAGGGGGAGGGGAGGCGGGGAGGGGGAGGGGAGGCGGGGAGGGGGAGGGGAGGCGGGGAGGGGGAGGGGAGGCGGGGAGGGGGAGGGGAGGCGGGGAGGGGGAGGGGAGGCGGGGAGGGGGAGGGGAGGCGGGGAAGGGGAGGCGGGGAGGGGGAGGGGAGGCGGGGAGGGGGAGGGGAGGCGGGGAGGGGGAGGGGAGGCGGGGAGGGGGAGGGGAGGCGGGGAGGGGGAGGGGAGGCGGGGAGGGGGAGGGGAGGCGGGGGAGGGGGAGGGGAGGCGGGGAGGGGGAGGGGAGGCGGGGAGGGGGGGGGAGGCGGGGAGGGAGGGGGGAGGCGGGGAGGGAGGGGGAGGCGGGGAGGCGGGGAGGGGGAGGGGGGGGAGGGGAGGAGGGGAAGGAGGGGAGGGGAAGGAGGGGAGGGGGAGGGGCGGGCAGGAGGGGCGGGCGGGAGGGGAAGGAGGGGAGGGCGGGAGGGGAGGGCGGGTATGGGAGGGTTGGATGGAAAGAGATAGAGGGGAGGGATGGTGATGGAAGGGTGGACGGAATGAAGGGAGGGAAACCGTGGAAGGGAGAGAGGCTGGAGGCAGGGAGGGGCTGGAGGGAGGGGGGAAGGGGCGGGAGGGAGGGGGGAAGGGGCGGGAGGGAGGGGGGAAGGGGCGGGAGGGAGGGGGGAAGGGGCGGGAGGGAGGGGGGAAGGGGCGGGAGGGAGGGGGGAAGGGGCGGGAGGGAGGGGGGAAGGGGCGGGAGGGAGGGGGGAAGGGGCGGGAGGGAGGGGGGAAGGGGCGGGAGGGAGGGGGGAAGGGGCGGGAGGGAGGGGGGAAGGGGCGGGAGGGAGGGGGGAAGGGGCGGGAGGGAGGGGGAAGGGGCGGGAGGGAGGGGGGAAGGGGCGGGAGGGAGGGGGGAAGGGGCGGGAGGGAGGGGGGAAGGGGCGGGAGGGAGGGGGGAAGGGGCGGGAGGGAGGGGGGAAGGGGCGGGAGGGAGGGGGGAAGGGGCGGGAGGGAGGGGGGAAGGGGCGGGAGGGAGGGGGGAAGGGGCGGGAGGGAGGGGGGAAGGGGCGGGAGGGAGGGGGGAAGGGGCGGGAGGGAGGGGGGAAGGGGCGGGAGGGAGGGGGAAGGGGCGGGAGGGAGGGGGGAAGGGGCGGGAGGGAGGGGGGAAGGGGCGGGAGGGAGGGGGGAAGGAGGAGAGGGAGGGAGGGGAGCGAGGGAGGGAGGGGAAGGAGGAGAGGGAGGTGGGCCTGAAGAAGAGGAGGGAGGGATGATCAAGAGCCGGTTGATATTGGGAGGGAAGAAGGAATGTGAGTGGAGAAGAGAGCAAATGGAGTGACAGGAGTTGGGTGGTGGTGCAGGATGGGAGAGCAGAGAGGGGGATAGACTGAGGGCAGAGGGTACAGTTGGAGTGTTGAGGTGGGTTCCAGACTCCGGGGCAAGTGTGGAGTGAGGCCAGGAGAAGATGGGGGAAGGGTCCTGTGTCGATCCTGGGACCTTTTGTTCTGGGGTTGGAGTTGCGCCGGGAATGGTGTGCGGTAGCCACTCGGAATTACCAGGTCCTGCTTCCCTCTGCTTATTAATCTCGCTCGAGGTTGACTCTTCTCCCGTGGCAGGTCGCAAGATTGCCATCGACGCCTCAATGAGCATCTACCAGTTCCTGATTGCGGTGAGGCAGGAAGGCAGCATGCTTCAGAACGAGGATGGAGAGACCACCAGGTGTGGGCAAAGGGCAGGGAGGAGAAGCAGAGGAGTTGCCCCTTGCTTCCCTGGTTGGGTGGCTTCACCCCCTGGGCTCAGCATTTTGTGGATGAAGCCAGGGGCACTGCGACTCCCGCCTTTGAATGGCAGCATCCCACAAAGCAAGGAGCTACATTTATGTAGCATCCTCAAACCTGGCCCTCCTTTTCCCTCTCCCCCTGCACCACCCTTCCTCTCCTTCCCCCACCCCCACCCCCACCCCCACCCCCACCCCCTTCCAAGTCTGTAACAGCTGGAGCAAGTCTTTTCCAGCATGCATGATCTTAGTTCCCTCAGACCTGTCCAGTGGAAAAAGGCATCCTCTCCTACCCCATCCCTGTCGGAACTCCTGCCTTGATCTTTCCCGTCCACACCCCCCCCCCCCATCTCCTGGGACAGTGGATCACATCTTCCTGCTCTCCCTCCCCCCACCACCACCCCGCTCCACCTCAACCCAATGCCATCTCACTGTCTTCTTTTCCCTCTTTCCCCCCCCCCACCTCATCCCACACAGCCACCTGATGGGGATGTTCTACCGCACCATACGCATGATCGAGAATGGGATCAAGCCGGTCTACGTCTTCGATGGAAAGCCTCCGCAGCTAAAGTCCGGAGAGGTTCGAGAGACGTGGGCTGGAAGGGGAGGGGAAGGGGGGAGAGGTGGAAGGAACAGTAGGGATGGGGCATGAGCGATGGAGGGGGAAGGCAAGAGCTGAAGGGGAGGGAGAGAGATGAAGGGATGGTGTGGATGGGGATGGAGGGAGAGGGCAGAGAAGTGGAGGGGCTGATGAATGGGAGGAGAAGGAGGGACGATGGCCACGGGACACAGAGGAATGGAGAGAAGGGAAGGAGGGTTCTCTGACCCTTACCTCTGCTTTGTGAAGGGTCACTAACTGTCGACCTTGCTCTTCCCTGCCCCCCCACCCCTCAAGCTGACCAAGAGGAGCGAGCGCCGGGCAGAGGCTGAGAGGCAGTTGGCAGAGGCCCAGGAGGCGGGTGAGTCCCAGCGCACAGTTCACCGCCTTCCTGCCTCGGGCCAGTCCTAGGGAGGCAGGGTAAAATTCCCCGCTTCTTCCAATTGTCCCCTCCCCTTGTATGAAAAAAAGGAGGTAGTGTGCCCATGTTCACGGAGGGGGCACGAGGGTTGGGTTCTGTCTCTCAAGCTTGGGTAGGAATGTCCATCTTGGGGGAAGGAGGTGATGTGAAGGGAAAGGGGGCACTTTGGATGGGATGTGGCATTGGTATGTCTGAGGTCAGTGCCAAGGGGACCAGAGCTGAACAGTGCATGGTTGCTGGCTCAAGAAAGGGGTAGCAGGAGGCTGCCTATACCGGGGGTGACTGGGGTCGGCCTCTCGGGGGCAAGGGTGAAAGGGTGGGAGCCAGGGGGATAAAAAGTGACCAGTCATGAATCTCCTGACCCCTTCCCTTTCTCCACTCACCATAGGCAATGCTGAGAACATCGAGAGGTTCAATAAGAGGCTTGTGAAGGTCACCAAGCAACACAACGAAGAGTGCAAGCATCTGCTGCAGCTGATGGGGGTCCCATATATTGAGGTGATGGTCCTATACCTTGAGGGTAGGGGGGGTCCTGTATCTCGGGGAGGTGAAGGGTGTCCTATACCTCACAAGGGGGGGTTCCCGTGCCTTGGGTGGAGGGGTGTCTCCTGTAGCTTGAGAGCTGAGGAGAGTGTCTCCCATACCTTGAGGTGAGCAGGTCTCCCGTATCTCGAGGGGAAGGGTGAGGGGACAGTGTCCTGTACCTCGAGGGGTGAGGGGGGGTTCCAATACTTTGATGGGAGGGGATCTTCTGTACCTTGAGGGGAGAGGTGGGAGAGGGTCCTGTACCTCGAGGGGAGGTGAGGGGGTGCTCTGAGTCAGGGAATTCCCAATTGCTGACCATTCCACCCTCCAAGGCTCCCTGTGAGGCAGAGGCCAGCTGCGCAGCGCTGGTGAAGGCTGGCAAGGTATACGCTGCGGCAACTGAGGACATGGACGCCCTGACCTTCGGCACCTCCATCTTGCTTCGGCACCTGACTGCCAGCGAGGCCAAGTGAGTGGGCCCCTCTCCGTCCCACGCTCGCCCCATTGAGACTCCTCTGCCATTCTAATCACGAGCTTATCCATCCACCCACTCTCCAGTGTTCTCCCCATAACCCTTGAAGCCCCGACTAATTAAATACCTGTCAAACTCTTCCTTAAATACACCCAACAACCTCATTTGCACAGCCGCCTGAGGCAACAAGTTCCACAGACTCATGACACTCTGACTAAATGCCTCTATGAGGTGCCCCCTTATCCTGTACTCCCAACAAATACAGTCCAAGAGCCAACAATTGTTCCTCATGTACTCATCCTTTCATTCCTGGCATCATTCTAGTCAATCTTCCCTGAATCCTCTCCAGCGCCAGCACGTCTCTTCTCCAATATGGCACTCAAAACTACACAGCAGTCCAAGTGTGGTTTTGCCAGTGCCCAAAAGAATCTCAACATTACATCCCGGCTCTTGTATAGGGAGGGATAGTCAGCTTTTGTGTGGCACCTGTTGAAAGTCCAAATATCCTTCTAGAAATGAATGCCAAATATTGCATTTGCCTTCTTCACCACCTACTCAACCTGGAGGTCGACTTTTAGAATGTCCTGTATGAAGTTATTTTGCACCTCAGAATTTTGAATTTTCTCACCGTCTAAATCATAGTCTGCCTGTTCTACCAAAGAGAATGACCGTACATTTTCCAACAGTGCATTGTATCTGCTACCTCTGCTCATTCTCCTAATCTATCCAAGACTTTCTGCAGCCTTTCTCTGTCCTCTGCATCAACGATCTATTTTAGTATCATCTGCAAATTTAGACACAAGGCCAACTGCTCCACAATCATTTATTTACAACATAAAAATAAGTGACCCTAACATCGACCCCTGCGAAACACCACTGGTAACCAGTAGCCACCTCTCTGCCAACCAGCCAATGCCCTACCCATGCTAGGGTCCTTCCTGTAATTCCATGGGCTCTGTTGTTGTTTAGAGGCCTTATGTGTGGCATCTTGTCGAAGGCCTAAATACATAATGTCCACTGCATCTCCCCATCTATCCCACTTGTGATCTCTTCAAAAAATTGCTATAGGTTTGTCAGGCATGATTTTCCTTTAAGGAAACTGTGCTGATTTGGGCCTATGTGGTCATGCAATCTCATCCTTTACAATCGATTCCAACAGCTTCCCAACCACTGGCGTCAGGCCAATAGATCTATAATTTCCTTTCTGTTGCCTCGCTTCATTCTTAAACGGTGGAGTGACATTTGGGATCCTCCAGTCCACCGGAACCAATAAATTCCTTCAGAATCTGAAGGTGCATTTCATCCGATCCGGGAGACTCCTCTTCCCTTAGACCAGGGGTTCCCAACCTAGAGTACATGTACCCCCAGTGGTACATTTGCACTTTTCAGGGGGTACATTGGGTCTGAGAGAATAACCACTACTGGACAATACATGATGTTGTAATCTGCAGTCAGATGCACAATGTCATTTTTTTTTTATCCTTAATTTTTAGGGGTACACGGGAACCTATAAAAATGCCCAAGGGGTACAGAGGAACAAAAAGGTTGGGAACCCCTGTCTTAGACAATTCAGCTTCCCGAGTACCTTCTCTCTCGTGATCTCGACTGCACTCACTTCTCTACTGAGAGACCCGTGAGAGTCTATTAGTATGCTACTAATGTCTTCCACAGTGAAAACTGAGCCAAAATATTCATTCATTTCCTCTGCCTTCGCCTTACAATTACTATAGTGTTGTTTTCTATTGGTCACTCTTTTACTCTTTTTACATTTTAAAAAGTTTTTAATATCCTCTTTGATGTTGCTTGCTAACCTCCTTTCATAATTCATTTTTTCCTTCCGAATCACCTTCTTGGTTGTCCTTTTGTTTTCCAAGTTTCCCCAGTCCTCCATCTTCCTGCTAATTATTGCTTCCTTCTGTGTCCTCTCTTTTGCTTTCCCTTTGGCTTTAACTTCCCTCATAGGCCACAAAATTGTCTCATTTTTCCATTCATAGAACTATAAAACATTACAGCACAGAAACAGGCCTCTTCAACCCTTCCAGTCTGTGCCGAACCCTTTTTTTCTCACAATTTTATTTCGTTTTGGTGTGTACCTGCCCTGCACTTTCCTCATTTTGTACATAAAATCCAGCCGTTGCTGATCCGCTTCCTTCCCCATTCGTGTGTTTTATTCTAATCCACTTTGGCCAGTTCCTCTCTCTTGCCGCCATAATTTCCCTTACTCCGCTAAAATAGCGACAGCTCTCCTTTTCAAAGAACAAAGTGAACTCAATCATGTTGTGATCACTGCCTCCTCAGAGTTCCTTTACTTTAAGCTGCTCCAAAAAGCTGTCCCGTAGGCATTCCACAAACTCCCTCCCCTGAGGTCTGACTTTCCCAATCGACTTTTATGTTAAAATCCCTTGTAATTATCGTAACACAGTCCTTAACTATTTCCAGTTGTATTTTGTAGTCCACATCTCGGCTGTTGTTGAGGGGCCTGTACATAACTGCCATTAGTGTCCTTTTACCTTTACCATTCCTTAACTCAACCCATAAGGACTCAACCTCTTCTGATCCATATCCCTTCTTTCCAACGATTTAATATTGCTGCTTACCAGCAGAGCCACACCTTCCTGCCTTACCTTCTGATATACTGTGTATTCTTGGACATTCAGCTCCCAATGACATCCATCACGAGTCAGTAATGGCCACAGGATCGTACCCTCCAGTCTGTAGCAGTGCAGCAAGATCATCCGTGCTGCGTGTATAATAGAATGTGTCTAAAAGTGCAGTACAATTCCGATTATCCAAAATCTGTTTCTCAAAAATTATTTTAAAATTTCGGATCAATATGATATCTGAAACAAATAAAAAATTTTTCAAAGTCGAACTGACCTCACAGGTTGGGGGAAAAAAAATTCACCCAACATGAAATTAGAATGACAATTGTCCTTATTTCAGGTAACTCCCTCACCTCTCTCTTTCCATTTCTTCTTTACCTTCTATTAACTTTTCTCTCTCAAACTGCGCGCCGTTGTCTCCCAGCCACAAGCAGTCGGAAAAATCCCTTGTCCCGGCGTCATCAAGGATAGCAGCCTCCTGGGCAAGAACGGGACCTCAGGCTCAGTGACGTTCCCTCCCCTCCTATGCCCTTCCCTCTCTCCCTCTTCAGCATATTGGACGCCAACACCAAATCCTCCCTTCAACCTACTTCCTCTCTGCGGTAGGCCGAGGGGAGGATTTGGAGTCGGGACCTATGGTGACCGGGGAGACAGGAACTCGCCAGTGAGTGTTCCACTGGCTCGGGGATCCGTGGCAGCAGTGGGTTCGTGTCAGGGATTGGCAGTGGTGGTTGAGAGGTCTCGGTGGCAGTTGGGTTCGTCTCGGTGATCGGCGGCGGCCAGCATTTTTTGGTGAGATTTAAATTATTTTAATGTTTAAAAAGTCTTGTTTGTTGTTGTTTAAATATTGGTACAAGTGATTTGTTGTTGATGGCTGTTTTCATCTGACATAGGCCCAGTCTCAACCATTTTGGATAATCGGTGTTGTACTGTATAATACCTTTTGGACCAGTTTTTTAAATGTACTTTGCCATCCCTCTGGCTATTATCTTGTCTCGTCACCTGCCTGTCATCTTTTCTGCATGCTATCTTCACTTTACTACTGTTTCCAGCCCCCCTTCTTCAGTCCTAACACTCTGGTTCCCATCCCCCTGCCAAATTATTTTAAACCTTCCCAAACAGCTATATTAAACCTGCCCACCAGGATATTCAGGTGTCACCCATCATTTTTGTATTGGTCGTACCTTCCCCAAAAAGGACCCCAACAATCCAAGAATTTGAAGCCCTACCCATTGCCTCGTCCCACATTCACCTCATCCAGCTCTCTCCTGTCCTGAACCCATCGGTGCTCTCTCCATCCCGCGCTCCCCAGCTCCATCCCACGCTCACCCTGTTCTACAGCGTCCCATCCCTCGTTGCCCACGCTTCTGCACCTCCCCATCCTGTGTTCCCCTGGCAATACTCTTACGTTGCCCTGCACTCCCCCTCTCAACCCTGTGCTCATCCCATCCTGTGATTCTTCCCCCTCCCCATTGTGCCTTTCCCGACCTGCACCACCCATGTTCCATCCTTGCATCCCATTGCCGAGCTCTCTCTGCACCATCCTTTCATGCACTCCCAGGTGTACCTCTTTCTACATTGTTCCGTCAAATATTCCTGGGGTTAAACACAGACAAAGGCTCCCTCCATGCCATCCCGATGCGCACCCACTCTTGGGGTCAGAGACAGGATGAAGCTCCCTCTGCACCCTCCTGTGAAACACAGAGAAACACCCTCTATACTGTCTAGTCACGCACACACGCTCCTGGGATCAGACGCAAGATAAAGCTCCCTCTTCACTATCCCGTCGCAAAGACTCACTCACACACATGCTCCTTGCCTCTCTGGACAGGAAACTGCCCATCCAGGAGTTCCACCTCAGCAAGGCACTGCAGGAGGCGGGGCTGACCCACGAACAGGTGAGGGGGAGGGTGCAGGATTGGGAAAGGTGGGAGCAGAGGGGTGGGGACAGCTGGGGATGAGCCAGTACTGTGGGGGTGGGGCCTGCATAGAATCCAGGGCAGTGGATGGGGAAGTGGAGGGGACTGGAACAGGTTGGGGGGAGAGGGGATGGGGATTGGAACCAGGGAGGTGGGGGGGGGTGGGGGTGGGGAGCAATATTCCCTCTAATTTTTAGTTGTCAGTGTGCACAAAAATTTGAGGTTGTGCTAATTTTTTTCCTGTTACGAAGTACCATGCTTACTGGATGTTTGTACAACTATTAACGTGAAATTATTTCAAGATAATTTTGGCACAGCCCATCTCTCATGGCCAATACAACTGTATTGGTGTGTTTAATATCAACCACGTAGGATTGCATTCTACGAAGTAACATATTTAGTTAAGATTTTATTGTATACTTTGAACTACTTTGTTAAGTTTGTTGTCAGGTAACTCGCTTTTTGTGTGCACATTAATTTCCTTTGTGTGCTGGTTGCAAAATGTGCACGCACATCTTAGAGGGAACAGCGGTGGGAGGGGTGTGCAGGGGTCAGGATTGGGGTGCCAAGGGTATTCAAGGACGGGAGGGGAGACCAGTTATGAGGGTGGGACTGGGGGTTGGGGGAGGGGATGGGACTGGAGATGGGAGGATGCAGGGAGGGAAGCTGAGTCTCTCCGACATGCACTGGGTGGTGCTGGGCTAGAGCAGGGGGGTGGTGGGCTTGCGTGGATGGAGTCTCTTCTGCTGACCACCCTCTCTTCTGCTGACCACCCTCTCTCCCACAGTTTGTTGACCTGTGCATCCTCTTGGGCAGTGACTATTGTGAGAGTATCCGTGGGATTGGGCCTAAACGAGCCATCGACCTGATCAGGCAGCACAGGAGCATTGAGGAGATCATCAAGAACATTGACACCAGCGTAAGGCCGTGGTGGGGGGTGAGGCTGTAATGTTCTGGTATGGTAGAACACTCCTAGGCATCCCCCTTGGGAATTGGCATCCCAGGAACTTCTACTCCTCTCCCCTGAGTGTCGGAGTCCCAGGAACGACATCCCCTATGTCCCCACCCGGGTATCAGGGACCCAGGAATGACCCTCTTCTGCGAGTCGGCTTCAGGAACGACCCCCCCCCCCCCCCCCCCATCTCCCAACCCCCAGGAGTTGGGGTCCCAAAAACTAATCTTTCACCTTCCCGGGATCAAGGTCTCAGGAACATCTCTCTTCCCTCACCTGGTAGTTGGGATCTTGGGAACATTTCTGTCCCCTCCCCCAGAAGTTGGGGTCCCCGGAACTTTTCTACCCCCTCCCCCATGAGTTGGAATTCCTGGAACATTTCTGTCCCCTCCCTTCGGAGTTGGAGATGTGCGAACAGCCCTCACCTCTCTCCCATGAGTTGGGGTCCCAGGAACGAGCCTCTCCCATCCCTCGAGAGTTGGGGTTCCAGAATAACTCTTTCCCCCAAATCCCTCCCCTCTGGGAGTCGGGGCTCGGGAACGATTCCCCACCTCTCTGTCTCAACAGTTGGTTTACTGAAAACTCTCTGCTCCAGAATGAGACCCCCCTCCCTGAAAAATCAGGGTTCCAGAAACGATTCGCCCATTCACCCGTATACCACAAGGCTGGTTGGAGGATGCAGAAACTTGGCAGGATGGGGTGTGAGGGTGGGGGGGAAAGGGGCTGGGGACTCGGTAGTTCGGGGGTGGGGGAAGAGGGCTAGTATTAGTCAGGATGGGGGGGGTTGTGAGGTTAGGGAAAGAGGCTGGGACTGGGCAGGATGAGGGTGGGCAGGGAATGGGCTGGACAAGGTTAGGGTGTGGGTGGGAGGGAGCCGGATGTGGGAAGGGGCAGGGTCTGGGCAGGACGAAGTTGGGGTGAGTAGTGGGGAGGGAGCGGGGACTGGGCAAGATGGGAGTGGTGAATGGGGGTTCAGGGACTGGATGGGATGGGGATGTGGGGGAATGGGGCAGAATTTGAGCAGAATGCAGGTGGGGACAGTGACTGAACCAGATGTGGGTGTGTGTAGGTGGGAGGGGTGAGGACTTGGCTGGATGGGGGTGGGGGGAATGTGTGGGGAGGAGAGGGAGCAGGGATTGGGCAGGATGGAGGGGTGAAGGAGGCTGGGATAGCAGGACGGAGTGGGTTGGGGCCCTTCTGACTCTTGTCTCTTCCCCACCCCCCAACAGAAATACCCTGTGCCTGAAGACTGGATGTTCCGGGAGGCTAGGCAGCTCTTCCTGCAGCCTGAAGTGGTGGAGGCTGAGTCAGTGGAGCTAAGGTGGTCGGAGCCCGATGAGGAGCAGTTGGTGGCCTTCATGTGTGGAGAGAAACAGTTCAGGTACAGTGCAGGGTAGGGGTATGGACCCCTCCCCCAGGGCTGAGGGGGCGAACAGACCCACTCCCTTCAGGCTGTGACCAGCAGATCCATGCCTCTCACCTCTGCCTTGCTCCTCTCTCCCCACCTCCCCTGTCATGCGAGGAGCAGGTCCAAGAAGCAACGAGTCTAGACGCAGAGGTAGACTTCCCCCCCCCCCCCTCCCCCCCCAACACCATGATTGTTCTCTGACCGCATGATCAATGGCTTGCACGGAACAAGGTGCGTATGGGAGGCTGGGGGGAGGAGGAGGACATGGGCAGAGGTACTCAGCATCAGCACATTCGTCACTGTTCATCCAAGCGTACCCTTCTCCCGATCAAAGGTCAGCTCCCTCAACACCCCTTCTCATCTTGACTTGTACCTTAACCGGGTCCGATTGCCAATTGGCCCAGCGGGCAGCGTAAAATTTTCATTGAGACGAGACGTTAGCCTCCATCTCCTTCTGCTCAGATGCAGTGTCGGCTGCTTTCCCCCCCTTTCCTACTAAATAGGATACAGCGCAGGTTGAGTGCATTTACCTCACTCTAGACAGATGCTGGCATGATTCATGCTGGTGGCGCAGGAGGGCTGCTCTGGTTCCCTGCGAACCCTAGCACTCTAAAAAGGAAGACCACGTGATCTATTTTTCAACCCTCCCATTGCTGCCACCACCTTGATGTTGATTCCCCAGAGTCGGCTCTGTCACGTGACCTGGAGTGGAGCTCAGGTTTGCTTCTTGGGGAAAGGAGACCTACGTGTTTGGATTTGTACCCACTGCTGGTCAGTGGATCCAGCCCAGGTGATCAACAGAGCCAGTGGCGACCTATGTGATCTTTTGAGAAGGCCAGTTACAAGGTGACTGCTCAGCGTGGGTGGTCTTGACCCGGATCAACAGGCGTGGTGGCTTCCAACCAGGTTCCCACCGGAGAGGTCACATGTCCCTCCACATGGCACCATTTCCCCTCCAAAGGGTGCAGGATCACATTGAGCGCACCCAATGATCACCTGTCCCTTTCTCTTTCTCCGTTGGGTCAGTGAGGACCGAATCCGCAATGGGGCCAAGAAGCTGCAAAAGAGCCGTCAGGGGAGTACACAGGGACGGCTGGATGACTTCTTCAAGGTCACCAGGACGCTCACCTCCGGGAAACGCAAGGTAACTGTCTCAAACATGAACTCACTGGGCAAAAGGGTCGCAGCGTGAGGCCAACTGCCACTGGGCTTAGGGGCTGTGGTGCGAGACCGATTGGCGTCGGGGGAGGTGACTTTGTCACTCAGTGAAGGACTTGCATTGTAATTTACTGGTAGGAGGATCTGAAAACCATGGGAGCAAATCACGGTGAATGGGACCGACTGGTGGGAGGGAGTCACAATGTGAGTGGGACTGACTAATCCGGCGGAGGATACCAGTGCTCGTTGGACTGACTGTGGGTTGATGGGGGATCAACTGTTGGTTCACTGGAGGTAATGGTTTTAGTGGCACCGACTCAGTTGGCGGGGAATCAGGTGAGTGGTTGTTAGGAGATGGACAGAATGCAGGCTGACAGGGATCATACTTAGCGGCAGTCTTGACTTTGGTGGGGGGGTCAGGATGGGAATGGGAAAATTTGTGGGTTTGGTGAGTGGGATGGACAAGGTTGGAGGGGGAAACCATCTCTTGGTCTGATAATTCTAACTCCACTATCCCCTGCACCTCTCCTCCTCTTCCCTTCGCCTCCCCCACCCCCCCATTTCCAGGAGCCAGAAGCCAAAGGATCAGCAAAGAAGAAACAGAAATCGTCCACTGGTTGGAAGAGGGGGAAATGAACGGAGCCTAGAATGAATGAGAGATGGGGCGCTGGGCCAAGTGAGACCCCCAACCTCCTCGAGGTGTTGTCTGCCCGTCCTTCTTCATCTCGAAGCAGGAACAACAATCAGTGTCCATTTCCTCCCTCTCCCCAGTGACAGGGAGCCTGATCCCCGTCAGCCTGCGCCAATCCCTGCCCACCTCTCCATCACCCTGCTGTCTCCCTCCTTGTTGCCCTGTGCCCAGTCCTCATCTCAGCCCTGCACCCACTGTTGCCCTTTATCCACTCCTGCCCTGCGCCCACTCCGGGCCTCCACTATCACCATGTGCCCATTTCAGTGCCCCCCCCCCCACTTTGTCACCCTGCGGCCCGGGTTGCCCTGCACCCCTTCACCAGTAGCAGGCAGCAACTCCTGCTCATTTTTTCACCCGTCGGGACACCGGGATTTTGGAGATGCACTCAGCGAAGATCAGACGCCTATTCCCAGGCGGAACTTTTATTTCACAAGTTGGTTCATTCTGGGAATAAAACCTCCTCCAAGGTTTGCTGTCTCCTCTGTTTGTGGCTCCTGCTGGTTCCAACCATGGTCTGCAGATTGGTGAGTGCTCTCCTTCCCACGCTCCATCCACGGCTGAGTCCACCTATGGAGGTCTGGGTCCCCAGGGCATCGCGCAAGGTGCCAACTCTGGGGTGACCCATTCCTCTCTCTCTGTGTTCACTCCTGGAGGGAAAGGGTAGGCATCAAGATCAAGGAGAACACGTTTCACAGAGCAGGGAGAATGTAAGACCAGAGAGGGGACCCAGAGGTTGTGGCGATGGGTTTCTTCGATCAGTGCTTGGAATGAAGTGGATTAGCGGAGCATGTGGTACACCAATCACCTGCCTGAATTTCTTCCCCCACCGCCCCATTTCTGTTTACAGCAGCTGATCACCCCTCCTGCTTCCTATCCCCAATGTGACTTCAGGACACAGGATAAAACAGGCTGACTCCACCAGGAGTGAGGATCCTTCTGCCCACCCCTCTGAGAAAGAGTTCCTGGCTATGGAGGAAAGGATTTGCCTTGGTTTTTTATCAGAGCTGCTCCTTTCCCCCACCCTGGTAAGGGACTTGGGACACTCCATTCATGTTTCAACCCCACCAAGTTGGTGAGAATTCATAGAGGTCAGCATGACCTGGCACAAGCGACTCGGGTTGGAATTCCCACCCCCCCTTTACCATCCGTCACAAGGGTTGGAATGTTCTCTGACCGCAAAGTCGGGGGCGGGCAAGAGGTTTGATTGGGGTGGCACAGGCTCTTAGACTGAAGGGCCTGTCTGTGTATTGTCCACCGTCGTCACCTGTTTACATGGAACAGCAGAGTACAGGCCCTTCAGCCCACGATGTGCCAACCTATGTAAATTACTCCACAACAATCTAACCCTCCCCTACCTTGCACCCATAACGCTTGATTTCTTTTATGTCCATGTGCCTCTCTTGGACTTTTAAATGTTCCTATTGTACTGGCCTGCACACATCTGGCCATGCATTGCAGGTACCCACTGCTCTGTGTGTGTGAGTGGGGAACCTCTCACATCTCCCCTCCACTTTCCTCCACTCACCTTAAACTGATTTCCTCTGGTGTTTGCTATTGTCGCCGTGGTAAAAGATGCATTTAGAGTGTTGTGTTCACCTAATTTTTGGAAGGATGTGGAAGCTGAGGAGATTTACCAGGATGTTGCCTGGATTGGAAAAACAAGTCTGAGTCAAAGTTAGCAGAGCTGGGACTTCCTCTCTTTGAAGTGGAGAAGATTCGAGGAGTCTTGATGGAGGTCTATAAGATTATGAGAGCCATATACAGGGTGGACTGCCAGCATCCATTTCCCAGGGCAGGATCATCAAACACCAGAGGACATGTATAAAGTGAGGGGAGGGAAGTTTATGGGAGACATCAGGGGTAAGTTTTTTTTTGCACAGAGTTGTGGGTGTCTGGAATGCCTTGGTGGGAATGGTGGTGGAGGCTGAAACACTGGGGACATTTAAGAAACTCTTAGACACATGGATGGAGTTATGGGGTAGGGAGGGATTTGTATTTTTTTAAAGAAAATATGAGTGGGCACAACATCGAGGGCCTATACTGTATTCTATGTTCAATACTGACTGTCCACCATATCTAATCTTAATCGTATGCACCTCGTCTTTTCTCACTCAAAAGCAAAAAGCCTGAGCTCTGTCAACCCTGTCTCAAAAGACCTGTTCTCCAATCCAGGCAACATCCTAGTAAATCTCCTCTGCATCCTCTCCCAAAGCTTCTACTACATCCTTCCTGTAATGAGGTGACTAGAACTGAACGCAAAGCTCAAATGGGGCCCAATCAGAATCTTGTCAAGCTGCAATATAGATCTTAGGATTAGAACCACAGAACACTATAATGGGGGAAGGGGAGATCAGTGTGGGGGAGGGGGAAGTGGGTGGCGATGGAAACAGGCTTTCTACCACAACTTATCCATGCTGTCTGATCAGGCTGGTCTGCTGTCTCGTATCCCTCTTAACCTTCCCCATCCACATCCCTGACTAAATGCAATTGTTCATCCTCTTGACCACTTCCTCTGGCAGCTTGTTCTGCCACACCCACCGTTCTCGTCGTGCAAAATTCACCCCTTATGTCCTCTTTTAAATCTTCCCCCTCCCCAACCTTAAACCTCTGCTCTCTCAGCTTAAAACTCTCTGAGGGAGAGAAACTGATCATCCCCTTTTATCCATGCCCCACGTGGTTTTATAAATCTCGGCTGATGAGATATTGAGGCTGCTGGTCGTACATTGCAGCATAGTACAGACTTTTCAGCCCGTGCTGATCTATGTAAGCCTACACTGCAGCAATATAACCCTTCCCTCCCTCAAACCCATAACCCGCTACTTTCCTTGCACCCCATCTAAGACTCCTGAATGTCCCTATTGTATCACCCCCCCACCACCTTTCTGGTGGGCAGAAAGAAGTGTCACACTTTGGGTATCGGCTGCTGGGATCCCTCGGCGAATATCAGAAGTGTCGGTTATCTCACAAAAGATAACAGAATGAGTCCTCTGAAGGCTGGGATTGCAGCTTTCACAGGGGTAGGTACTGAGGAGATTATTGGTGGGAAGGGATGAGAAGGCAAGGGGGACCTGGCGGGAGGGGGCGTGTCTGGTGGTGTGGTGATGTAGGTGGTGTGGTAGGTGAGGACAAGGGAGATCCTGAACTTATTGAGTTTCAAGGCACCTGGGTTGTTATGGGGAAAAGGAGGAGACGTGGGTAAAGAGAAGCCTTTTTTTTTGAGGGAAAACATTTTGGATGCTTCAGAACAAAAGACCTCAACCTGGGAGCAGATGCGACAGGAGCAGAGGAATTGAGAAAGCAATGGAATTCTTACAGGAGATGGGTTGGGAAGGGCCTCCTAGTGGCCATCCCTCATAATTCCAAGCCCCATCCCCACATCAGCACGTCTATGGCCTTGTGCACTACCAATGCGAGGCTACCCACAAATAGGAAGATAGTACCTTTTCTCCCATCTGAGCACTCTCTAACCAGATCGCATTAACATGACATCCAGTTTCTGTTAATACCCCTCCTCAGAGTCCTTCCTTCCAACCTCCATGCTCTTCCCTCTTCAATCGTCCCCCTATCAACTTTTTTCCCTTCTACCCTCCAACTATATGATCTGTTAGCATGTACTCCACCGCCTTCTATCCCCTGGCTCCTTTCTCCCCTCTATCCCCCACCTACCCCCATGCTCCTTCCTCTCAATCCCCCACCCACCCACATGCTCCTTCCTCTCCTCTACCCCCCACCTAACCCCATGCTCCTTCCTCTCAATCCCCCACCCACCCCCATGCTCCTTCCTCTCCTCTATCACCCACCCACCCCCCTGCTCCCTATCCCCCACCCAACCCCGCTCCTCCTTGTCCTCTATCCCTCACCCACCCCATCTCCCTCCCCTCTATCCCTCACCCACCTCCCACCCTGTGCTCCTTTCTCCCCTCTATCCCCCACTCACTGCTCCCTGCTCCTTTTTACTCAGGCGTGTTTTGCTTATCCCTGATGGAGGGCTCAGGCCTGAAACGGATACCCTTTGCTTCCTATGGATGCTCTGTGACCTGCTGAGTCTCTTCAGCACTTTGTGCATTGCACAGGTCCCCTGCGCAGTGAGAACACCTGGAACACTGCAGCACAGAGGTCCTGTGGCTCATTGACACACCCAGACCGTCCCTACCCTTCCCATCCACGCTCGTGCCAAAATTGAACACATACCCACCACCTCTGACAACTCATTCCACCCTCTGAGTGAAGAAGTTCCTCTTAAACGTCACATCTTCTAATTCAGGGACCATCGACCTCTTCATGGAATACTTGATCCCTCATCACCCCCCAGGCATGGGGGGGGGGGGGTGCTTTCAAAGGGTCAAAGAATATGCACATCTACTTTCAGCCTGTCCTCCCGTTTCCTCTCAATTTATTCGAAGGCCAAAGTCAAATATGACATTGCGGTCACCAAGGCCCACTCTTGTGAGAGGTTGGCCACCACTGCCATAGGTGTTATTTTCTGTTGATCTGCCCCTGCTTTCCACTGCAAAAGTTCAATTGATCGCCCCCCCCCTCCCCTCCCGGCATATGGACCCCCTTTTGACCAGGCATTTGTCGACCCCTTGGATCAACCCCTGCTCTAATTCTTGTCTCAGCTCACCTCAGTGGAAGTAAAACACAGATACTGTGGTTGAAGTAAAAACACAATGCTGGAGAGACTCAGCAGGTCAAACCGTGTTCTTTATGTATCAAAGATATAGATACATAACTGACGTTTGGGGCTTTAGCTCTTCATCAAAGTATGAGAGAATGCCTGTGCGAGCATTAGAATAAAAGAGGGGGAAGGGAGCGGCAGGGCAAGAGGTGATAGGTGGAGAAAGGAGGGAGGGAACAACAGCACTGAGGTGGGGGGGTCGGAGTGGAAAGGCAGGGCTATGTAGGGGTGAAAAAACTGGAAAGGCAGAAAAAGGGGGAGGGGAAGAAAAGGCGAGCAGGTTTAATGGAAAAGCAGTGAGGTCAACTTTCATGCCATGTGGCTGGAGGGTGCCCAGCCTGAAAATAAGGTGGTGTTCCTCCAATCTGCAGGTGGTCAGGGTGGGACAGTACATAAGGCCATTGAGAGACATGTGAGTGCAGGAGTGTAACCCAGAATTTAAGTGGTTGGCCTCTGTGAGGTCACTGTGGTTGTGAACGGAGTGGAGGTGCTGGATCTCCCAGTCTGTGACCTGTCTCTCTGATATAGAGAATCCCACAAAGGGTGTCTCGGATGCAGAAAATAAGTGCTCTGGATGTACAAGTGAAGTGTTGCTTAACATGGAAGGTCTTTTTGGGTCCCCAGACTGTGGTGAGAGAGGAGGTGTGGGCGCAACATTGGTTATGGATCCTTAGCTCCTCTGGTCGCTGCTGAGTTCTTCCAGCATTTTTGTCTATTTACCATAATCACAGTGTCTGCACCCCATTTACACTGAGTCCATTCCCTCTATTTTCCACCCCACTTCGCATTTACTCCTACAGTGGCCACTCCCCTCCCCCCCCAAAAAAAGTGGGAAGAAACTGGAGTGCCTGGGGAGAGTCCCACAAGAGAGGTGCAAACAACGGCCAAGACTGGGATCGAACCCAGGTGAGCGCCGGCTCAACCTTCTGTGCCAGTGGAGTTCTTCAGAGTCAGTGTTGTGGCGATTTCCACTGAGCCTTGCATGGAACATAGAACACTCCAGCACAGTACAGACCCTTCAGCCCTCAATGTGGTGCACACCCATATATTCCTTAAAAAGTACTAAACCCTCCCTTCCCCAGAACCCTCTTTCTTTCATTCATGTACCTGTTTAAAAGTCTCTTAAATGCCCCCAATGTTTCAGCTTCACCACCATTGCAGGAAAAATATTCCAGGCATCCACTACTTTCTGCGTATATTTTTAAAAAATACGTTTCCTGATGTCTCCCTAAACTTCCATCCCTTCACTCTGTACACTCGTCCTCTGGTTTTTGCTATTCCTGCCCTTGGAAACAGGCACTAGTTCTCCTCTCTGCCTCTCATAATCTTGTAGACCTCTATTAAGTCTCTCATCCTTTGACAGTCCAAAGAAAAAAAAATCCCAGTTCTACTAACCTTGCCTCATAAGACTTGTTTCCCAATCCAGGCAACATCCTGGTAAATCTCCACACCCTCTCCATAACTTCCATATGCTTCCTATAATGAAGTGACCAGAATTGAACATAATGTTATAAGTGTGGTCTCACCTGAGATTTGTGGAGTTGCAACATCACCTCTACTCTTGAATTCAGTCCCCCTACTAATGAAGCCTTAGGTCTTCTTAACTATCCTCTCAACCTGTGCAGAGACCTTGAGGGATGTATGGATTTGCACCCCAAGGTCCCTCTCTTCATTCCATTAACCCTGTACTCAGCCTTCTGGTTAGTCCTTCCAAAATACATCACCTTGCTTTCTATTTTTCTGACTAAGGGTCCTGGGCCTGAAATGTCCTCTCTCTTCCCATCCACGGGTGCTGGGATACTGCTTCAGTTCTGGGGTCGGAGTGTCTGTTATGTTTCCGTTTTGACTGCGCCCTTAGTGCCTGGAGCTGCACGCCAGCAGAGGGCAGCAGACCCCAAGCCCAAGCAGCATGCAAACTCAGCATCTGCAGGAGTGAAAGGTGACCAACGTTTCTGGCCTGAGCCCTTTGAGCAAAAACAGGGTTGGTGGGGAGGGAAGGAGAGGCAGTGGAGAGAGCGCAAGCTAAAACAGGGTGGGAGGGTAGAAGGGAAAAGGCTGAGGTGTTAGGGTGAGAAGGTAGTTCTCGGAAGTGGGTGGAGAAAGAGATTCTGGAGAGGAGGTTAATGAAAATTAAAGATCAGCTTTAACGTTTGGTGAAACACGGACATCTGAAAACACTAATTGTAGTAAAAACACAATGCTGGAGGAACTCCGCATTTATCACATCATCCACAGGAGGTAAAGATAACATTACTGTCGTTTCAGGCCTGAGCCCTTAAGGTACAAGTTAAAAGGAGACTGCTGTCTGGATGGAGATTGCAGAGATGGAACATCAGTGTTATTCCTCTGATTGACGGTGCCCTCAGTGCATGAGGGCATGGGCAGACTTTCCTGATACCCAGGCCCGAAATGTTGGCTTCCTTGTTGCCTGACCTGATGAGTTTCTCCAGCACATTTCTTTTCGACATATAGCGCGATAACCAGCCACTTTGGCCCATGAGTCTGTGCTGCCCAATTAACCTACAAACCCCTGGTGCGTTTCAAACAGTGGGAGGAAAACCGGAGCCCCTGGAGGGAACCCACACAGACACAGGGAGAATGTACAAACTCCTTACAGACAGCACGGAATTCAAACCCCAGTCCCAATTGCTGGCGCTGTAAAAGCGTTGCGCTAACTACTACGCCGACTAAGCCACCCCACGGTATGGCTCTCAACCCCAGAATCTGCAGATTTTCTTGTTTACCTCAGGAGCCAAGAGGTGCTGAGGGAGGGGCAGTAAAGGGCTGAGAATTCCGGGGGGGGGGGGGTTGAGAGATGATGGGAAGCGAGAGACAGGGGAAGGAGCTTAATGGAAATTGAAGATGGATGTTAATGGCGTATGGTTGGAGACTGCCGAGACAATATAGGGGTTGTATCTCCAATCTGCAGGTGGCCTTGACTTGGCGGTATACAAGGCCACGGACGGACACGTCAGTCTGTCCAGCTGCATCGTTGCTTGGGATGGTCGCTGCAAAGCATCGGAACAGTAGTCAATACAGAGGATCAACAAAATGCCTGGGAAGACAACTGGGGCATTCACTGGGAGCATTGCTTAAATTGTACTCAAATAATTATGGAGAAACCTTTCCTTCCAACACTCAGTCTCTTTGACCCACTAGGAATGATACAGGAGCATCAAAATCAGGACAGCCTTAATAGAAACATTTTTGGATCATTAGGTGTTTTATTTTTTGTTATTTGATTTTAATATTAGATTCAATTCATCCCAGAAAATTGTTACTTTCTCACATGTCCAAGTTGAATGTAGTATTGTACCGATTTCTTGTTGCAGTTAAAAAACAATTTATTATGATTGCTTTAGCAGCAGCAATAAAATGCACAGCAACAACTTGGAAAACGGAAACATCTTTGAAAATATAGCGTTGGCATGTAAAAATAGATCGCTGTATTCACTAGAAAAAATTACCTATAATTTAAGAGATGATTTTGGGCAATTTTAACAAATCTGGGAACCTTACATAAAGTACATTGATGATTGCCAGACTCATACCTCCAACTCTTACTGAACCAAGCCATGAAAGACCCCAACAATGAAGACGCTGCTTACATCCGGTACCGCACGGATGGCAGTCTCTTCAATCTGAGGCGCCTGCAAGCTCACACCAAGACACAAGAGAAACTTGTCCGTGAACTACTCTTTGCAGACGATGCCGCTTTAGTTGCCCATTCAGAGCCAGCTCTTCAACGCTTGACGTCCTGCTTTGCGGAAACTGCCAAAATGTTTGGCCTGGAAGTCAGCCTGAAGAAAACTGAGGTCCTCCATCAGCCAGCTCCCCACCATGATTACCAGCCCCCCCCACATCTCCATCGGGCACACAAAACTCAAAACGGTCAACCAGTTTACCTATCTCGGCTGCACCATTTCATCAGATGCAAGGATCGACAATGAGATAGACAACAGACTCGCCAAGGCAAATAGCGCCTTTGGAAGACTACACAAAAGAGTCTGGAAAAACAACCAACTGAAAAACCTCACAAAGATAAGCGTATACAGAGCCGTTGTCGTACCCACACTCCTGTTCGGCTCCGAATCATGGGTCCTCTACCGGCACCACCTACGGCTCCTAGAACACTTCCACCAGCGTCTCCGCTCCATCCTCAACATCCATTGGAGCGCTTACATCCCTAACGTCAAAGTACTCGAGATGGCAGAGGTCGACAGCATCGAGTCCACGCTGCTGAAGATCCAGCTGCGCTGGATGGGTCACATCTCCAGAATGGAGGACCATCGCCTTCCCAAGATCGTGTTATATGGCAAGCTCTCCACTGGCCACCGTGACAGAGGTGCACCAAAGAAAAGGTACAAGGACTGCCTAAAGAAATCTCTTGGTGCCTGCCACATTGACCACCGCCAGTGGGCTGATAACGCCTCAAACCGTGCATCTTGGCGCCTCACAGTTTGGCGGGCAGCAACCTCCTTTGAAGAAGACCGCAGAGCCCACCTCACTGACAAAAGGCAAAGGAGGAAAAACCCAACACCCAACCCCAACCAACCAATTTTCCCTTGCAACCGCTGCAATCGTGTCTGCCTGTCCCGCATCGGACTTGTCAGCCACAAACGAGCCTGCAGCTGACGTGGACTTTTTACCCCCTCCATAAATCTTCGTCCGCGAAGCCAAGCCAAAGAAGACAAAGAAGATATATATATATTCGGTCAATAAAAATTGGATAATACCAGATAACACCCCTTCTTTTGAGGGGGTTAATTTTGTAGGGAGGAGGGATAGGGAGAAAATGGAAAATGTAACTATATGAATTTATGTATGTAAAGCATATAATTTTGAATTATTGTGACTTATTAAATAATTTTTTTTCAAATCAGAACAACCAGGCTGGGTAATAGTTCCTTCCTTCAGGCTATGAGATGGATGAATCTCAACGACCTGTGGCCAATGTATATTCAAAATATTTATACGCATTTATGTTATATCTTCTTGTATATATGTGATTATTTAAAATATTTTTATTGAGTTTAATTAAGAACGTCTACCGTATAAATAGACTGGTGTATGTCAGTCCCCATTTTTCAGCCTCATTTTATGGTCTATCAGGCATATAAGTCGACCCTAATTTTTGAGATGCCTGAGATGGACCATTGACCGGCATCTACATCAACTCCCAAGGATCGCACGGATTGATTTGCTGGGCATTGGCTGGAGATGTTTGCTATCATGGAGGGTCCATCAACACCACGCAGCGCGCAACGAAAGTGTGAAGTAAGTTTTAAGCTAAAAGTGATAGAAATGGCCAAGAAAACCAATAACTGCTGCTGCAAGAAAATTTGATGTTCATGAGAAGTTGGTATGAAATTGGAGGAAGAAAGGAGAGACCTCAAGAAAAATGCCAAAAAGGCAATGTTCTTTCAGAAAAGGAATCACTCATTGGCCAGAGTTGGAAACTGATATTGCAGTATGGTCACGTGAACAGAGGCAAGATTGCTACATGGTCACCTGAAATAAAATAAGAACATTTGTGCTGCAGTGGGCCAAGTCGCACCCAGACCTCAGTGATGATTTTGAGGCTACAGTCAGCTAGTGCAATCATTTCAAGAACAGGAAAAACCTGGTATGCCAAAAATCAAAAAATGCAGAGAAACCACCAAAAGATCTGGATCATGAAGTTGTAAGCTTTCACCAGTTTATTATACAGAACCGGCAGAAACACTAGTTTATATTGGAAAACCCCATGAATTTTGACATGATAGGCAATGGAACAGTGGAATGGAAAGGTGTTAAAACTGCAAAGCAGAAGAACAGGCCACGAAAGGGCCAGGTTTACCATGGTGTTATGGTTGATGGAACAAAGTTGAGACTCATGGTAATCTTCAAATGCAAAATTTAAACCGATAATGAAATTCCCTGAAGGTATTTTTGTACATTGTCTATGGGTAGACAATGTGTGGAACAGGCAGTTTACACAAAGAATGGAGTTTGCTGGTCTGGGATATGTTTTGTAGCCACTTAACAGAAGATTAGCACTACATAATACCTACAAGGGAGTTATCCCGGGGCGGGGTTTGACGTCTCTATTGCATTCTCTCGATGTCTGGTTGAACAAGCCATTCAAAGATCATGTAGGTGAGGAATGGAAAACATGGATGATGAGTGTAGAAAAGGTGGTGAAATACATGCTGCATCACTTGATGTGCTGTGTAACTTCGTGCTCAAGGCATGGGACAAAGTTAAAGTAGAGACTGATAGAATCATTTAAAAAGTGCTCTATCTCTTGTGCAGTTGATGGCTCGGAAGATGATTTATTGTGGGACACTGACGACGAAGCTAAAACCGCCTCATCAGATACAGACTGGGACCCACGTGATGACTTTAAACAGAAGGAAAGTGTGGATGTGGATGCCAACATCTTTGCTTCAGATGATGATAGCGAGAGTGATATTGAAGGCTGGAATAGGCCAATTGGCCTGTCGAGCTAGCACCGCCATTTATCAGATCATGGTTGTTCAATAAACAATCCCAGCCTTATCCACGTGCTTAACTCCCCTGCCCACAAGAGCCTTATCCAACTCTCGTAAATCTATCCAGGTTCCAAATGTGTTACTTTCAGACGATGATAGTAATTTTGAAGAGTTCTAATTGTGTTATTGTCAATAAAAAAAATCTCAGTGAAGATCTGTCACAGTTGAGGTTTGTTTTGGTTTTTCAAGGGTCGACTTGTATGCCAAATTGACATGGATTTTGAGCTGAATTTAAGGTCTCAAGAGTATATCTAGTGTATACGTCGACCCCCCCCCCCCACCCCCCACTTTTTTGAGAGATTTTTTTGAGTATCATGACTCGACTTCTATGCCAAAATGTACGGTACATAATAGGTTCCTAAAAAACAAATACAATATGTATTGATCATCATATTGTACATAATGATAGTAAGTGAAATCGCAATCAAGCCCTTAGGTATTTATTGCCCCGAAAAAGAAGACTAAATGGGGGGGGGGGGGGGGGGGAACCTCAGAAAAACCCCTCCTCCTAAATTAGGTTGAAATAATATTATTAGCAGCCTTGGAATTGAGCAGCGACCTCCAGAGGGCCAGCAAAGCCAACCAGTCTACCGCATCGATGCACCTCAATTATTCAGATTGTGCCAATAAGCCATAAATGGACCCCACGTTTTATCAAAGTGACCTTAATTCTCCTGACATTATGTCTAATTTTCTCTAGACTTAAAAAGGACATGGTTTTCTGTCACCATTGCAAGTGGGTAGGTGGGAAATAGTCTTCCCACTTCAACAGGATCTCTCTTCTGGCCAGCCATGTAGAAAATACCAAAACTTGTCTTTGATTTGACGTTAAATTTATATTCTCATCCTTGGAGAAACCATTCACAGACAGGGTTCAAGACTGATCCTGAAGATATCTGAAAAGGTTTTAAAAATATCTGTCCAAAATTATCCCAATTTGGGACATGAGCAAAACGTGTGTTTCAAAGAGGTTTCAAAAATGTTAAATTTATCACATATATCAGGATAAATTCAAGACAGTTTGACTTTAGAAAAGTATACACTATGCACGACTTTAAATTGAATCAAATTGTGTCTAGCACACAGAAAATTATTGATGAGGCCTGCAGCTGTAAACCAATCTTTCTCCAAGAAGGATAAATTAAGATCGTTCTCCCATTCAGTTTTGATCTTAATTGAGGAAACTGTCATTATTTTCAATATTTTATAATATAAAGCGGATATTATGTTCAAAATGTGGTTCAGAAAGTTCATCTATAAAATTCAGAACAGGATGATGTGGAAATTCTGGATTGAATAAAATGCCTAAAAAAAAAAAGTATTTGGTCAATTAATTGTTGTAAAGATGCAAAATTTTGTTGAATTAAAGGATTTTTAGCCCAGCGCTTCTCACTCACATCCCACCTTAAGCAACCCTTTACTAATCACAGAGCACCGATGGCATAGGGATTACTTAAGGTGGGATGTGAGTGGGAAGACAAAGGTTGAAAACCTCTGCCCTAGCTGATTCTGTTCTTCATTACTTGTACACCAGTCTCTGAAGGCGAGCATGCAGGTACAGCAGGCGGTTAAAAAGGCAAATGTTATGTTGGCCTTCATATCAAAAGGGTTTGAGTATAGGAACAAGGATACCTTACTGCAGCTGTACAGGGCCTTGGTGAGACCACACCTGGAGTATTGTGTGTAGTTTTGGTCACCTTATCTAAGGAAGGATGTTCTTGCAATGGAGGGAGTGCAGAGGCGATTCACCAGGCTGATACCTGGAATGGCAGGAATGACTTATGAGGAAAGATTGCGCAAATTGGGATTGTACTCCCTGGAGTTTAAAAGATTGAGAGGGGATCTCATAGAGACATATAAAATTCTGGCAGGACTGGACAGAATGGATGCAGAAGGGATGTTTCCAATGATGGGAAAATCCAGAACCCGGGGCCATGGTTTGAGGATAATAGGCAAACCATTTAGGACCGAGATGAGGAGGAATTTCTTTACCCAGAGGGTGGTGAATCTGTGGAATTCATTGCCACAGAGGGCAGTAGAAGCAGGTTCATTAAATATATTTAAGAGGGAATTAGATCTATTTCTTCAGTATAAGTGTATTAAAGGTTACGGAGAGAAGGCGGGGACGGGGTACTGAACTTTAAGATCAGCCATGATCTCGTTGAATGACGGAGCAGGCTCGAAGGGTCGAATGACCTACTCCTGCTCCTATCTTCTATGTTTCTATGCTTCTATCTAAAATGGAAAGCTGGAAAAAATGATTAGACAGAATAGGTTTATGTAATTATTATGTGCTGTGTATTGTGTGTGCACCATGGTCTGGAGAAATGCTGTTTCGTCTGGTGTGCATGTACAGACAGATGATAATAAACTTGAACGGAGTGTGTGAAATTGAAGTGGTGAACCACTAGAAGGGCCTCACTGTTGCAGAAGATGGAATGTTGTTCAGGTCCTGGATCCACACAGAGGAGTGAGATGGAACCCTCCCCACCTGCGTGTGCGACTGCAGTTCCATCCACTAATCTTTCCACCCACCATCTGGAGCACTCCCTCCATCACAGACACACTGCAGGGACGCCCCCTGCCACATACTGTTTGTGGCAGGGTTGGCGTAGCAGTTAGCGCAATGCCTTTACAGTGCCTGTGATCGGGACCAGACTTGAGTTCAAATTCCATGCTGCCTATGAGGAGTTTGTACATTTTGCTCGTGTCTGCATGGTTTTTTTTCTGGGGACTCTGGTTTCCTCCCACCCTTCAAAAACGTACTGGGGTGGAGGTAAATTGGGCGGCATAGTCTCGTGAACCAAATTGGCCTGTTATAGTGCTAAATGTCTAAATTTAAAATGTATTGGCCTGGGCTTCACCCGATTCTCTCTGGAGTTGGTGGTGGGCAAAACAACTTGCTATCACTTGCAGGTTCCCCTTCCCCATCTCCAGGACAATACAGAATAGAAATAGGCCCTTTGGCCCATCTAGTCTTGGTCGCACTTATTCTGCCTAGTCCCATTGATCTGCACCATATTCCTGCATACCCCTCCCATCAATGCACTTACCCAAATGTTTCTTTAATGGTGAAATCAAGCCCACATTCACCACTTCAGCTGGCAGCTCATTCTGTGCTCTCACTACTTTCTGCATCAAGTTCCCCTAATGTTCCTTTCAAGCCTTTCACCCTTAACCCATGTCCTCTAGTTCTTGTCTTACACATCCTCAGTGGGAAAAGCCTTCCTGCATTTGCTTTATCTATACCCGATGTAATTTTGTAGACCTCCATCAAATCTCCCTTAATTCTCTGACCCTCTGGGGAATAAAGTCCAAACATTACTATAGAACAGTGGTTCCCAAACTGTTTCGGGCTGCTGTCCCCTTGGCTTGAAGACCACATCCCTAGCACTCCCTGCTGCCCCCCCCCCCCCCCCCCCCCAGTATGTACACACACTTCTTGGTATTACGTCTACCACAAATTTTAAACAACAACTAATCAAACACTATATACAAGCATATGTATTTCACAAGTAAAATTTATTTAGCAATTCTTTCTTTCTTTTCTTCTTTCTTTGGCTTGGCTTCGCGGACGAAGATTTATGGAGGGGGTAAATGTCCACGTCAGCTGCAGGCTCGTTTGTGGCTGACAAGTCCGATGTGGGACAGGCAGACACGGTTGCAGCGGTTGCAGGGGAAAATTGATTGGTTGGGGTTGGGTGTTGGGTTTTTCCTCCTTTGCCTTTTGTCAGTGAGGTGGGCTCTGCGGTCTTCTTCAAAGGAGGTTGCTGCCCGCCAAACTGTGAGGCGCCAAGATGCACGGTTTGAGGCGATATCAGCCCACTGGCGGTGGTCAATGTGGCAGGCACCAAGAGATTTCTTTAGGCAGTCCTTGTACCTTTTCTCTTCAATACGAAAGAGTGAATTTACATCTCAACTGTAACTACGTTGTCTTTGGGCCATCAGGTGCGGGCAGCTGGGGCGCGGATCAGCCATCGGGAGCTTGATGGGCAGTCTGGGCAAGGATCACCCGTCAGGAGCTCAGTCATAACCCTCTTTCTTTCATCTCCAATTCTCGCAGACTATTGTGTGGTCTATAATGCAATCCAATGTGTGTGGTCATACCTTTTCTGTTTGTCAGCTCCGCCCATCTAGCACCATTAGGTGATCCCTCTGGTCAGTCCTGCCTGAGCACAGCTGTGATATTTTCCACTCCTCCCCCTTTCACCCCCACCCCCCCCCCCCCCCCCCCCACTCTGCTCTATCGTGTCTGAAACAACAGAAGCCTGGAACATTGAGCTGCCAGGCCTGCCCCTCCTGCAGCCAAGTTTCACCAATAGCCATAATGTTGTAACTCCACGGGGCCAATTCACACTCTAAGCTCATCTACCTTTACCACAATACTTCTTGCATGGAAATATTCTCAGGTGCATCTATTTCAACCATGTACAGCCCGTTAATGGTGCATGTAATATTCATGTCTTTTCTCTCCTCCACACCTCTATCTGCTCTGGGACTCTGGTTCCAATCCTCCTGCAAATCTAGTTTAAACCCATTGGAGCAAACATTTCTGCAAGGACATTAGTCCCCCTGCAGCTCAGATGCAAACCATCCTGTCAGAACAGGTCCCCCCTTACCTGGAAGAGAGCCCAATGATTCGGAAACCTGAAGCCTCCCTCCCGCAACCATATCTTTAGCCATGTCTTAAGCTGAATTATCCTCCTATTTCGATCCTCACTAGCCTGTGGGACGAGTAACAATCCTGAGATCCTGTCCTTCAACCTAAAGCCTAAGTCCCTGAACTCTCCTTGCAGGACCTCATCAGCTTCCAATCTATGTCATTGGTCTACAACATCTGAGAATATCGTGAACTTGATATGAGATATCCCGGACCCTAGCACCAGGGAGGCAACATACCATCCAGGATACTCAATCCCTTCCACAGAATCTCTTATCTGTTCCCCTAACTATGGAATCCCCTCTCACTACAGCTCATCTCTCCTCCTCCCTTCCCTTCTTAGCCACAGGTCCAGACTCTGTGCCAGAGACCTGATTGCCATGGCTTGTCCCATATAGGACATTCCCCCCTACTGTACTTGTTATTGAGGGGAACAGCCACAGGAGTGCCCTGCACAGCATGCCTATTCCCTTTCCCTCTCCTGACTCACCCATCTACCCACCTCCTGCCTCCTAAGTGTGATCCGGGTTTCATCCATCTCTGGCTCCAATTCCTGAACTCAGCTTGTCAGGAGTTGCAGCTGGATGCACCTCTTGCAGATGAAGTTGTCAGGGCTACTGACGATCTACATTCTGCACGAGGAGCATTCTCCTGCCTTGGCTGCCATTCCCACTATTCATGACTGGGGGGGGGGGGGGGGGGTAAAATATAAAACTTGCCCTTACCTGCTGAATCCTTTTTGTTCCTCGAATAGGGTGGCCCTTTCTTTCTTCGACTCCTGCACCACCACCACAGCCCCTATTCACCAAAACCCTTTAAGCCAAAGCCTTTCCACTCTGACAATGACCGCTTCTTTGATGGCCACCCCGCAACACAGTCTCTCATTTTTATGGTGATGTTTGGATCATCTGACCTCGATTGCCCTTCTACTGTTGGACTAGATTTCCCAATCAACTACTCTGCTTTCAACTGTTGAACTCTAGTTTCCATCTCCAATACCTGCTCTTTGATACTGTCCAAAGATCTTAGCTGACTTTACCTGCTGTCTGTCCTCAGCCTCTTCTCACTGAAGCCTCTTGAGCCAAACCCTCTGGCTGCTCTGCTTGAGCTTTTTGTTGGCTACAACTAATTTGCCAATGGAGAAACTTAAGCAAGCACATACCTCTTCTGCTCCTCACAGTCCTCGAAGAGATTTACAACCTTTCCCTGTAACTCAGTCCATCAACTCCCTGCAACATCCTTGCAAATCTCCCATGTGGAAGGGCTCTGAAATCCTGGAGATCCCTCCCCCCCCCCCACCGATGACGTGCTGGGACCGCCTTGACATGGGAGGGGGCGGTGTTGGTCAGGGGGAGGGGATGTGGCGGTTTGCCCCCAACCATCTCTGGGGGCAATGAACCCCCCCAAACTAGGTTCATCTGCCATTAACCCGTGGATAGATACACATTGGGCAGCAGGGAGCAAAAAATCCCCAGCTCATGGAAATTCCAAACCCACCCCCGCCCTCTCCACCCATAACCAACACTGGCATGAACTCAGCCCTCACTTCTTTCTCCTGCACATCTGTCCCGGCTCCTTCCCCACTCTCAGACACCACAAGGGCAGGGTCCCTCCCTTGTCCTGTCAACCACCCCACCTATCTATGCATCCAACATCTTTCCTGTGGATGCTGTGTGGCCTGCTGAGCCCCTGTGTATGATTTATGAGGTCTTGTTACAGCTCCATCAGACTCTGGTTGGGACACACTTGGAGTATTGTGTTTGGTTCAAGTCACCTCGTTGCTGGAAGGATGTAGATCAGTGGTTCTCAACCTTTTTTCTTTTCATTCACATCCCACTTAAGTAATACCTATGCCATCGATGCTCTGTGATTAGTGAGGAATTGCTTAAGGTGGGATGTGAGTGAGAAGAAAAAGTTTGAAAACCACTGCTTTAATCGTCCTTCATTGACTTGTTATGTGCACGGTTTCATAACTCCAAAGGCAATGGGCCAATGACAATTTTTCTCAAGCAAAATATTTCAATAAAAATTGGTTCTAGAGCAGTGGTTCTCAATGTGGTATGTGAGTGGAAAGAGAAAGGTTGAGAACCACTGATGCTTTGGAGAGAAGATTCACTAGGATGATGCCTGGATTGGAGAACTTGTCTTTTGAAGCAAGGGTTGACTGGAGCTTGGACTTTTCTCTATGGAGCGACAAAGATGAGAGGTTTTTAAAAAAATTTTTAGACATATAGCACGAGCCCGTGCCACCAAATTAACACCTCATTAACCCACACCCCCGGTGCACTTTGAACAGTGGGAGAACCACGCAGACATGGGGAGATCGTACAATCGCCCACACGACGTGGGATTCGAACCCCGGTCCCAATCGCTGATGCTATAAGGGCATTGCGCTAACTGCTGCACCAACTGAGCTGCCCCTAGTAGAATGATTTAATAGAAATGTGTATAATTATGAGGGGCTTAGAGAAGGTGGACACCCTTTTCCTGGGCTGGCAATTGCAAATACCAGAGAACATCTATTTAAGGTGAGGGGAGGAAAGTTTTAGGGAGTTATCAGAGGCAAATTTTTTTTACACATAGACAGTGGTGGGTACCAAGAATGTCTTGCTGGTGGTGGTGGTGGAAGCTGGTACATTTAAAAGACGATTAGATAGGCCGATTAATGTAGAAGGTTATGGGTGTGAGATAGGGAAAGTTTAGAATAGATTGTTGTGTAGGTTCACCGAGGTCGGCATAACATCATGGGCTCAAGGGTCTGTACTGTGCTGTAATGGTCCATGTTCACAATTTCCGTCACTCAACAGACACATCATTCCCTCTCCTCTCCGCTTTCTGCAGGGGCCACTCCCTCCACGACTCCCTCATCTACTCACCCCTTCCCACTAATCTCCCTCTTGGTACCTCCTTCTGTGACCACAAGAAACCCTACACTTGCACCCACACCTCCTCCCTCACCACCATTCAGGCCCCCAACAGTACTTACAAGTGAAGCAATACTTCACCTGTAAATCTGCAGGGGGCGTCTAGTGTATCCCATGCTTCCAATGTGGACTCCTCTGCATCAGGGAGGTTGGATGCAGACTGGGTGTTTGGTTCGCCGAGCACTTTTGCCCTGTCCGTTGCAACTCTGGGGACCTTCCAGTGGCCACCCATTTCAATTCCACATTCCATCCCCACACCAGCAAGTCTGTTCATGGCCTCCTGCGAGGTCACCCATAAATTGGAGGAACAATGCCTTATATTCCATCCGGGCTCTCTCCAACCAGATGACATCAACATTGACCTCCTTTAACCCCGAGTCTCCCTCTGACTCCTTTCCAATCCCTTTATTACGGGCACCTGTGTTTAGTGACAGTCACTTTAAGGGTTAATACAGGATGCAACCACTCACAGCTTGTGGTGAGGCGAAGTGGCACCATTAAGTTGAGACATTACCCAAAGTTGATACTCTGGAAGAAGAAAAGGAATAATGCTTGTTTATTCATGAAAAACATTTGGTGAGAGAGTCATGTTAGTTGGGACACTTAAAGAAACAGGATTTTTCATTATTGACCCCTAGAGATGAAGTCTCTCTTTGTGAAATGGACCTTTCAGCTGATCCTCCCTATCGGGGAAATTATTGAACCACCATGACCAAAAAGAAGGTCACTTTGATTGACCTGTATCTGGGTAAAGGAAGCAGGACCATTGAATCGTGCACCATTGTGACGGTCATTTGGACTGACCTGAGCCTGAGGAAGTCACATGTTTTGTTTCCCCGCACAGGAAAAGGGGAGTGGCGGCAACCATTTGTATGAAAGGACACTTCCTGGAAGTATCTTAACAAGCATTCGTGAGTTTTTTTGGCAGTCTGATCACTCTGTCTCTCTCACCTCCTTTGTGATTGCTTCTGGCATCAGTTTAAAAGTCTGACTTTCAACACAGGATTTCCAAGACTGAACTTTGGAATGACTTTCCAGAATTGTGCCTAAGCTGTAATGGTTTGGGTATCTCACACGCACATGTGCGCGCGCAAACACACACACAGATTCACGCATAGCTGGAGTTAATTTAAGTAAGATGTTATATTATTAGTAGTTATAAATATATTGTTATAAAAGAAAAACAATGCCAGTCTCTTGGTGAATTTCTATCGCTGCTGCTCCTCTCCCTTCCCCTTCCTCCCTCCAATCACAGAGCACCTTCCTTAGCCCTCTGCCCTCTCCACCATCATCTCTCAGCTCCTTCCTCCTCTTTCCCCATCCTCCCACCTGTATCCACCTATCACCTGTAACCATGACCTCTTCCTCTCCCCCACCCCACCATCCTACTTGGGTGTCTGCCTGATCTTCAGCACCAGGTGAAGGGCTCAGGCCGCCGACTGCCTTTTCCTCTCCAAGGATGCTGCCTGGCCATTCCAGTCTGCCTCCCACACCTCACCCCACTCACCAGCTACTGTAGGTAGAGAGTGGCCACTTGACTTGCCCCAATCACTCTTTTCTTCAATATAAAATTAAATGTAGACATACATGGCCATTTAAGTCGATGAGTCTGTGCCACCCAATTAACCTACACCCCTGGTACGTTTCAAACGGTGGGAGGAAACCAGAGCCCCCGGGGAAAACCCATGCAGACACGGGGAAAACATACAAAATCCTTGCAGACAGCAAGGATTCGAACCCCAGTCCTGATCGCTGGTGCCGTAAAGCCCTTGCCACCTCTTCAAGAAGACTTGCTCAAGAATGTGAGACGCCACTTCCCCAGAGCAAATCCGATCCACCCTCGCCTTCCAAATGCCAGTTGATCCTCTCCCTCGGAATCCACTCCGCTAACATTTCACAGAACTGATGTCAGGCTCGCCAGTCTGTGGTTCTGTGAGCAACCCTTCTTAAATCAAGACCCCAGCCCTCTCACCCCTCGAATCACAGGTAGATCGTGTCATGAAGAGAGCTTCTGGCACCTTGGCCTTCATACTTCAAAGTACTGAGTATAAGAGCTGGGATGTTATTGTGACGTTGTTTATGACATTGGTGAGATCAAATATGGGCTATTATGTGTAGTTTTGGTCACCTAACTACAGGAAATAAATCAATAGATTGTAAGAGTACAGAGATGATTTACTAGGATGTTGCTGGGACTTGAGGTGTTGGTTAAAACAGGGAAAGGTTAAACAAGTTAAGACATTATTCCTGGGAGCATTGAGGAATGATAAGAGATTTGAGAGAGGGTTTACTGATGTATGAGGGGTATAGATAGAGTAAATGCAAAAGGGCTCCTTTCATTGAGGTTTCGTGACGCAAGAACTAGAGGTTAAGGGTGAAAGATGTTTAGGGGGAACTTCTTCATGCAGAGAGTGGCATAAGTATGTACCAGGCTGGTCAGCTGAAGTGGGAAAGCTGGCTTGATTTTGATATTGAAGAAAAATTTGGGTAGGTCCACAGAGGGGAGGAAAGTGCTGCGATAGTGGGTCATTGGATTGAGGCATGGACCAAATGGGCCCAAGGGCCTGTTTCTATGCTGTAGTGTTCTATGCCATCAGATATCCTTTCAGACAGGCGCATGGTGAAAAGTGGATGGTCTGGTTGCATTGCAGCCTGGTTTGGGCATTCAACGACCCAGGAATGCAGCAAACACCACCCATCCATTGCAGGTGCTGTCTCAAGAAGGCAACCAACATCATATAGGACCCTCAGTAACCTGGCCACAGCTGGCTACTCGCTGCTCCCTTTGGGCAGAAGTTCCAGAATCCTGCAAACCGGCAGGTTCTTCAACCTTCCCTTGATACAGAGTCAGGGACGGCTCCGACACCACAAAAGCACTGTAGCAAGTCACTTTTTTCCACCAGCATTAGTGAATATTATTTATGGCGCTTTTATTAGTTTACATTTCGAGTTTATTTATCTTTACAAGGATCAATACAAGAGGAGGGAGGGTCTTACTGTGGGAGGGGAAGTAGGAGTGAGTGTCTCACTGTGGGAGGTGTGGTGAGGAGGGAGTCTCACTGTGGGAGGGGCAGGGAGGTTTGAGCATCTCACTGTGGGAGGGGTGGTGAGGAGGGTGTGTGCCGCTTTAGGAGGTCCACCCACTGTGGTAGGGGGATGAGCAACTCCACTCGCTGGGGGGGGGGGGGGTCGTTGTCAAAATACCATATTGTGGAAGTGGGATCTGTTTGTGGATCTTGCTGGATTCAGTGGAGATGACTGGAGCAAGGAGCTGAGACAGCAGATGTGGAAACACCTCCCACCTAATGCAGGAATGTCAAGAAATCTGATGATCGGGTTGGGGCTTGAATTGCGGAATGTGCTCTCTCTCTTGCACCAGAGTTTAAATTCAGAGCGAGTTTTATGGCCCAGACTTTGGACAGTTGCTGGGAAGGAAAGGGACAGCCCCCTCCCTTCTTCCCCTTTCAAAATCCCAAACTGTGTGTGTGTGTGTGTGTGTGTGTGTGTGTGTGTGTGTGTGTGTGTGTGTGTGTGTGTGTGTGTGTGTGTGTGTGCGCGCGCGCACATGTCTGTGTGTTTGTGTGTGCACTCGTGTGTAGCTTTTTGTGTGTGTACACGTGTATTTTGTGTGTGCACACACACATGTGAGTGGATGTGCATGTGTGTGTGCATGCATGTGTGTGTGCATGTATGTGTGTGTCATATGTGTGCATCCACATGTGTGTGGAGATGTGCATGTGTGTGCGCGCATGCATGTCTGTGTTTGTGCTCATGTATATGGTTTTGTGTGTGTGTGTGTGTGTGTGTGTGTGTGTAGTGGTACACCACCAGCCTACTGCAGGGTAAAACCTCTGTACCTGCAAGAAGGTAAGGGGACAGGACAACACCTGGCCGGGCTGTCAATCAGTCGGCCTGAAGGGATCAAGCCCCACCCGGTCGGGTGTCAAACCCTCCAAGATATAATCCTGCGCCGGCCTCCTGAGGCCTCACTCAGAGTTACTGCAGCTACAGCCAGCCTGTCTCTATGGAAGTCTTTGTGGATTAAAGCCTGTTGTACAGTCTTTACCTTGTGTGTGTCTGATTCTGGCTAACTGCACACTACAATTTAATCCACAAAATTTTCCCATGGCTGCCATGGAAAAACTCCTGTGCGCAGAGAGCCTCAAAGTCAACCCACGCCACCTGGAAGCCCAGACACACTTCGTACACGAAAGCGGCATATTGGACTCAGATCAGAAGAGGTTGGTCCCCACGCCTTCCAGACAACCAAAGGCTGCTCCACATACAAGAGTGCAATGGACATTCTCGAGAACTTGTACAAGCCCCCCCATGAATGCGGTCTGTGCAAGGTACCTCCTCAGCACCCGAGCCCAGCAACCCGGGGAGATGGCTGAGTCTTACCTGGGACATTTGTGAGTTGGCCCGACCGTGTCTGGCTGAACCCGGGGTAGATGCAGAGGAGGTCGAGAGGCTGATCTGGGACGCCTTCGTCTGAGGGCTACGCTCGAGGGCCATCCGGCAGAAGCTGCTGGAAGACAATATCTACGCCCTGATCAAGACTGTGGAAGTGGTCCAAACCCTGGAAGCTGCATCCCCAGACCAAGCTGGGTTGGAGAACGTTGCTGTGGCAGGCGCCCGGCGCCCATGTAAGTATTGTGGGTCCAGGTGTGGGTCAGATCAACGATCGCGCCAAAACTGCCCTGCTAGGAACCAGTATTGTTTCCGATGTGGCAAGAAAGGCCACTTTGCAAAAGAGTGCCTCTCAAAACCTGCCGGCAGCTCAGCGGCCCTCTATGACCTCTCCCGCGGTTCCCCCCACATGCGCGTGCCTGGTGGCACCATGTTCCCGTGACAACTTCCGCCTTCCCCGACTTCGACAGTGCAACATCCAGCCCCACTGGCGACTGTGGCAGCATGTGCCCATAGCACCTACACGAGCCCCCGCCCTTGCCAGCGCCACATGCCGAGAACTACAGTGATGTCACTTACGGCTAACGGCATGACGTCACTTCCAGCTGACGGAACAACGTCACTGCTGCCGACTATGATGATGTCACTTCCCCCGGCGCAATGGACATACCTGGGGAAGGAGGCCAGCCATGCAGCGGGTCCCCACGTGCCACTGCCATCTTGGGCCAGGCAGCAGCTGACACGGAGGGCCCCTGACGACGTTGAGAATGATGTGGTCAACAAGGGTGATGACAAAGCCGCCCTACCAACACTCCCCATGCCTCTGGGTGCCATTGGCTGCTGCACGACGTCGATGTGGTCAACATGGGCGATGACCGCCCTACCGACACTCCCCAGGTCTCTGCCAGAAATTGCTGCGCATGGCAAGAGCGATGACTCCGACTCCAAGATGGTCCTGGCTGCCACCATGCTGACCAAGGTCATCCCTCACGACATCGGGCGCTCGATGATGGACGTGCGAGTCAACGGGCAGGTAACAGTGCCTGTTCGACAATGGCCTGAGTGTGGCCCACTCCTTGAGATTAAAAGACCACCCCACCACCTGCTAGATCACCCTCGCCGCCAAGGATAAGACTGTTGGTACCCTCAGGCGCTGCTCGGCCGACATAACTGTGTGAGGGGAGACTTACACAGGGTTCAGGCTCCTGGTCATGTCCAAACTCTGCGCCCCTCTCCTCCTGGGCCTAGATTTCTAGTGCCACCTGCAGAGTGTCACCCTTACCTTTGGGGAGCCCCAACCTCCACTCACATTACACAGCCTACCAGCCCCGGCCAACCTACGGCCTCACCACACTGTGCATCACCCCTCATCTTGCACTAAGCTGCAAGCAGATCGCTGCCAGAAGTAGGCGCTATTGTGCTGCAGACAGGGACTTCATCAAGGCGGAGGTGTGGCGACTCCTGGCGGAAGGCTTCATAGAGCCCAGTAACAGCCCTTGGAAAGCCCAAGTTGTGGTGGTCAAAGGGGGAAGTAACCCGAGGATGGTCGTGGATTACAGCCAGACCGTTAATCGGTACAGTCCCAGCTGGATGCCTACCCCCTGCTGAGGATCACCGACATGCTCAATGAGATAGCCTGCTACCGGGTTTTCTCCACGATTGACCTTAAGTCGGCATATCTCCAAATCCCCAATCCATCCAAACGACAAGCCCTACACCGCCATTTTTTAAAAAATTTTTAATTTTTCACACTATAAACCATATTGACCATGATACATACAGACATTTTTTCTCTTGAATATATACAGTGTCATTTTCTCCCCCTTTTTCCCCCCTCCCTTCCCTCCCTCCCTCACCCCCTTTCCCATTTATTTGAAGTTCAATCTATAAGATACATTAAACCCGTTAAACAATGTTGTCACTTAATAAAAATAAACAAGAAATTTTACTGAAGCCCTACACCACCTTTGAGGCAGACAGGTGCCTGTACCAGTTCCGCCGGGTTCCCTTTTGGGTCATGAACGGGGTCTCCGTTTTCCAGCGGGAAATGGATCACATGATAGACCGACACAAGCTGAAGGCGATGTTCCCATATCTGGATAACGTCACTATCTGCGGATGTGACCAGCAGGACAACGATGCTAACCTGGAGAAATTTCTCCAGACGACCGCGGAGCTGAACCTCACTTACAACAAGGAGAAGTGTGTGTTTAGCACCACACGCCTCGCCATCCTGGGGTACATCGTGGCCCATGGAGTCATCAGCGCAGATCCAGAAAGGATGCGCCCATTAATGGAATTACCCCTCCCCCCAACGCTAAAGGCCCTCCGCAGGTGCCTGGGCCTGTTCTCTTATTACTCGCAGTGGGTCCCTCGCTTCTCAGACAAGGTCCGTCCACTGGCCCAAGCCACAACTTTTCCCCTCCCACCCGAGGCACAGGCAGCCTTCACCTGCATCCGGCAAGACATCGCGGACGCCACAATGCAGGCTGTGGATGAGGACTCCCTCTTCCAGGTGGAAAGTGATGCCTCCGAGGTGGCCCTTGCTGCTACCCTCAACCAAGGGGGGCGCCCTGTCATTTTCTTCTCCAGGACCCTCCATGGCTCCGAGCTAAGGCATTCCGCCATTGAAAAGGAGGCCCAGGCAATTCTGGAAGTGGTCCGCCACTGGCGCCACTACCTGGCCGGCAGGAGATTCACCCTCCTCACAGACCAGCGGGCCATGGCGTTCATGTTTAACACAACCCACAAGAGCAAGATCAAGAATGACAAGTTCCTGCGCTGGAGAGTCGAGCTGGCAACCGACAGCTACAACATCCAGTACCGCCCCAGGAAGTTGAACAACTCCCCTGATGCCCACTCCCACACCTGCACATCTATGCACGACGACAAGCTGCAGGCATTGCATGAGTCCCTCTGCCATCCGGGTGTCACCAGGTTTTACCATTTCGTTAAGTCCCGAAACCTGCCGTACACCATCAGGGACGTCAGGGAAATGACTGAGGCCTGTCGGGTCTGTGTGGAGTGTAAAGCCCACTTCTTCTGCCCACCCCAGGCCCATGTTGTAAAGACTACCCAGCCTTTCGAGCGTCTCTGCATGGACTTCAAAGGGCCCCTGCCTTCCACGAACCAAAACGTCTACTTCCTCATCGTAGTGGACAAGTACTCATGCTTCCCTTTCGCTATCCCTTGCCCGGACACCTCCACGGCCACCATCATCAGGACCCTGGGGCAGATTTTCACCATGTTTGGCTACCCCACCTTCATCCACAGAGACCGGGGGTCTAGTTTCATGAGTGACGATCTGCGCCAGTACCTGACGGCGAGGGGCATCGCGACCGGTCGCACGACCAGCTATAACCCGAGAGGCAATGGGCAAGTGGAATGCGAGAAAGGGGAGGTCTGGAAGGCAGTCCTCCTGGCTATCAGGTTGAAAAGGTGGGCCATTGAATACAGGCAGGATGCCCTGCCCGAGGCACTCCACGCCATTCGGTCACTGCTGTGCATGGCTACCAATGAGACACCTCACAAATGCCTGTTCTCATTCTCCAGGAGGTCGGCGACTAGAATGTCACTCCAAGCATGCCTCATGTCCCCGGGACCAGTGTTTCTGCATAAGCATGTACAGACACACAAGGCTGAAGCCCTGGTGGAGCAGGTTTTCCTCCTTCATGCAAACCATAACTACGCTAACGTTAAGTTTGGCAGTGTCAGGGAGGACACCGTCTCAACCAGGGACCTGGCACCAGCAGGAGCACCCACCACACCACGCCACCCTCCAGCCCAGGAGGACACTGATCGGGCATACATCCCTGTCCCCAGGCACCTATGTGGCGCGCAGGACCCCCTTGACCACCAGGGGCACGCTTCAGCCTTGGGGGACGAATCCGCCCCCCCACCTATCCAAAACGACCCTTACACGTCGACACCGGCCACCCCTCCGCACGGCACCACACCAGCCACACAGACCCCTGCCACCAACCTCCCCAATTCCCCTCCGACCAGTGACCAGGAGTCAGTCCTACGACGGTCACAGAGACCCCGGCAGCCGTCGGATCATCTTGTGAGAAACAGAAGTACTTTCACTGATTTCACTTGAGACAAAAATTGAGAACAAAGAACATTTATTGTACAACAATGCAAAGTTGGGTGCTTCCTCTTACCCTCGGAATACACACACATACTGGGGCTCACCCAACTTATATACAGTTCATTTCAGTGTAGAGGTACCCTCCCCCCACCCCCCCCTTTAACATTCTTCTGCCTTCTGGATTAGTTTGGCATTTGGTAATTCTGTCTGCCTAAGTGCAGTTTCTGTAAACTTGAAAGACCATGGGGTATCCTGTCTAGGTCCCATCATGTCATATTCATGAATCTGCCTTTGTCCTTATTCACACATCTCAACCCCCAGGACTTACTAATTCTGCAGAACTTGCTAATTCTTTCTATCACTAAGACCCTTATTCTATTATACTTGCGTAACCCTTCCTCACATTCTTATCGGAATTCATCCTTATCGGAATTCATCCCTACTCAGCACTTACTTTTCCTCTAGTCTAGTCTAGTATTCCTTATTTCATTCATACTAGCTTTACTTCCTATATTCTATTATCTCTCACAATCCACACTTTTTCTTTAGCTACGCTTAGTAAATTCTCAACTGGAAGCTTGGTCTTTTTTCCCAGCGAGTCAGCAAACGAACTGCAATCTCAGCATCATCAGACGGAGTTCGGGAAACTTACATCCTTTGGGTTGTAGTGATCTGATGAAGGGTCTGTTGAATTAAACACTGCACACAAGTCATTAGGCAGGGAAGTATCAAAATAACGAGTCCAACTGCTATAAGGGCTGTGTGTATCCACCTCCAGTCACCAGTAAAATGTTCAACCGCCTGACCATTGTGACCATTGTCATCAATCGATCTTCCACAAATGCCGCCCTCAGCAGCCAACAAGTAATTGACAGCCAGGCGGTTTTGATAAGCTGTAGCTCGTATCTGTCGTTGTTCTTTAGCCAATACATCCAAGGCCGTCGCTGTCTGTTTGGTGATAATCTCCAAAACTGCCTGGAGTCTGATTAAACGGTTTAAATGCCAAACAGCTGTGGTACTCTGGAGCAGCTTGAGCCGTTTACAACTGGAATCCCCCTTATATTGATGGCCTTTAGCCTTCCGAATATATTCGTGACCCAAAGGATAATTTACAAGATGCAAGTTGGGGGGGGGAGCATTTATTGTTACCTAACCTGTGAGTAGCAGCTTGTCTGCGAGCATTAGCATATATACCCCCTTTGTCCCTACTCCAGGTATAGCCCTGACTAATGTTCTGCCTATCATTTTCCCACCATCTTCTTTGTACCATATTTTAGCATTCATCTCTTTAATATCTGTAGAGGCCGGGACGCAAACCTACTCAGCACTTATTTAACTTCCTCTAGTCTAGTCTAGTGTTCCTTATTTCATTCATACTAGCTTTACTTCCTATAGTCTATTATCTCTCACACCCCCCCCACATCCCCTCCCAAGGGAACCTCTCGTAAAGGTCTCATCCAGTTAATTTCTGGCTTATCCCCTCCTCTATGATGTTTAGGTTCCTGCCCTCCGGGAGACAAATCAAAGGGTTCTGCCCTTCCCTCCCGAAGGGTCTCACACTGTTCTGAATGACCCTCATAATCAAAGTCTCCTCCCTCTCGCGTCAATTGAGGCAGTAATCTTGTACTCTGTGAGCGGGTCATCATACCACTCCTACTTTCTCCTTCTTTCTGTAACTGTGGAGGGGGAGGGGAAGGTGAAGAAGGGTAAAGCATAGGGGAGAGGGAGGGGATGGGAGCCGGCACAGGGGAAACATAAGGTGGAGGAAGGGAATGTAACACATCCCATCCCTTTACTTCGGGGGCAGAAGGTTCCTCATCCTTCTTATTTGTATCTTTCTTCTCATCCAATATCATCTGATTAAACGATTCATTAAGCCAACAGGCTGCATATTCTCTACTCCCGGTATTGTCTCCTTGATTTTGGTAGAGCCAGATGTTCAATGCCTGACACATCCAGTCCTCGTCAGATCCGAAATTTGGTCAATATACTGAACTCCCTTTTATCGGATTCTTAACCCATTCCTGACAACAGTACCTGACCATGGTCTGCTTATCCTTCCCACGGGTTTTCCCCACACACCAATCAGATAACATTAATCCTAACGGACTATGTTTAGGTATCTGATCTTCCCGTCCTTTAGGACTGTTTCCCTTGCTACTTACTCCTCCCATACTAGCAGGTAAATAAATTCCTCTTACCGGGATCCAGTAGCTATTCCTAGCGTGCTTCCTTAACGTTCTCCCGTCGTTTGTTCTCAATGCCTCTTCTCGGATATCACTCGCTTTGTCCACTGACCACTCACCCTTCATCTAGGAGTCCAGCTGAATCAGCCGGGGTGCACCTATCCCCGTCGTCGGGCACTCTGTCAGTGGAGGGAGTGGGATCCCGGACGAGCCCCCATTTGTGAGAAACAGAAGTACCTTCACAGATTTCGCTCGAGACAAAAATTGAGAACAAGGAACATTTATTGTACAACAGTGCAAAGTTGGGTGCTTCCCCTTACCCTGGGAATACACACACATACTAGGACTCACCCAACTTTTATACAGTTCATTTCAGTGTAGAGGTACCCTCCCCCCCCCTTAACATTCTTCTGCCTCCTGGATTGGTTTGGCATTTGGTAATTCTGTCTGCCTAAGTGCAGTTTCTGTAAACTTGAAAGACCATGGGGTATCCTGTCTGGGTCCCATCATGTCTTTTGTCCTTATTCATGATTCTGCCTTTGTCTTATTCACACATCTCAACCCCCAGGACTTATTAATTCTGCACAACTTGCTAATTCTTTCTATCACTATAAGACCCTTATTCTATTATACTTGTGTAACCTTTCCTCACACTCTTATCGGAATTCATCCCTACTCAGCACTTACTTAACTTCCTCTAATCTAGTATAGTATTCCTTATTTCATTCATACTAGCTTTACTTCCTATATTCTATTATCTCTCACACTCTCAACCTGTAAATATTGTATGTATATAGTGGTTGCGATTTCTTATTACTAACCCCCCCCCCCCCACCAACTGGGACAATTTAAAGAAGGGGGTGAATGTGGTGGTACACCACTGGCCTACTGCAGGGGGCAACCTCTGTACCTGCAGGAAGGTAAGGGGACAGGGCAACACTTGGCCGGGCTGTCAATCAGTCGACCTGAGGGAATCAAGCCCCACCCGGTTGGGTGTCAATCACCCTCCGGGATATGAGCCTGCGCCGGCCTCCCGAAGCTCACTCAAGAGTTACTGCAGCTACCGCCAGCCTGGCTCTGTGGATTAAAGCCTGTTGCACAGTCTTTATGTTGTGTGCGTCTGATTCTGTCTAACAGCGCACCACAGTGCGTGTGTCTATTTTTGTGGGTGCGTGTACATTGTGTGTTTATTTTGTGTGTACTGTTGGAATATAGGGGTTAATTAATCATAGAAAATATGTAGAATATATGCTTATGTACTATTTAGTTTGTATACATGAATCCAGTACTATGTAACAATTTAATTTTTACCTCATGGTGAAGGGAAAGAGTAATGTAAGTAAGGGGCAGCCACAGTATGTAGCAAAGTTGGCTGATTACAGTAGGTTTAGAATTGCCTGCTCCCAAAATACAAAAGAGATGTATGAAACAATTTAGTAGGAATGTTAAGACAGAAGGAGGTGTTGATTAGCACAGGAGAAGATGGCCAGACAAAAACAAAGAAAAACATGACAGAGACTGTCAGAAACAAAGTGAATGGAAACTAACTCAGTAAGAAGGCTAAGACAGAGGTATTGAGTAGAACAGAAGAATATGGCCAGATGAGAACAAAGAAATAATTAGAAATATCTGGGATATGAATTGATTTCTGATCAAAACAACAAGATATTCTGGCCTTGAGGATTAAGATGAGAGCTCTACACCCCAGATATCTGCAGAGCAGGAAATTACTTGTGATAAATCTTATGCAAGAAATCTAGCAAAGAAAGCCAACTTTTGTTCTGTATGATAAGGTTGAGCTATATAATCTGTAGAGACTGGACAGTAGAGGTCAGTCTTGGGGAATAGCTCAGTGAACAGGTGACCTATGAACTAACGACTGAACCTGAGCTCTGTTAAGCTTTATTCTTGTGCTGTGTAATAAACTGATTGTTGAACCGAATACCTTCTCCTATCACTTCATTCAACAAGCACGCTGGACTCAGACGACACATAGACTAAATTCTTTGGCTTGGCTTCGCGGACGAAGATTTATGGAGGGGGTAAAAAGTCCACGTCAGCTGCAGGCTCGTTTGTGGCTGACAAGTCCGATGCGGGACAGGCAGACACGATTGCAGCGGTTGCAAGGGAAAATTGGTTGGTTGGGGTTGGGTGTTGGGTTTTTCCTCCTTTGCCTTTTGTCAGTGAGGTGGGCTCTGCGGTCTTCTTCAAAGGAGGTTGCTGCCCGCCAAACTGTGAGGCGCCAAGATGCACGGTTTGAGGCGTTATCAGCCCACTGGCGGTGGTCAATGTGGCAGGCACCAAGAGATTTCTTTAGGCAGTCCTTGTACCTTTTCTTTGGTGCACCTCTGTCACGGTGGCCAGTGGAGAGCTCGCCATATAACACGATCTTGGGAAGGCGATGGTCCTCCATTCTGGAGACGTGACCCACCCAGCGCAGCTGGATCTTCAGCAGCGTGGACTCGATGCTGTCGACCTCTGCCATCTCGAGTACTTCGACGTTAGGGATGAAAGCGCTCCAATGGATGTTGAGGATGGAGCGGGGTAGGGTAAAGCCAGAGTCCGACAATTTGGTGACCCCGACATGATGAAGATGGAGAAGTGACGGAAGAGAAAGAGACGAAACAACGGTCGATTGTGGTGTGGTGATAACAACAAGTGGCCACTCAACAAAAGGAGGTAAGCAGACGCCTGTTTAAACAAAGTTCTGCTATTGACAATGATAAAATTGTGTGTGCTCACTACTCTGTGAAAGTCCTAGTAGAAGCCAATGAATAAAGCTTAAAAAACCAGGGGTTAGAGTCCCCTGGAGACCCAGGGGTTAGAGTCCCCTAGAGAAACAGGGGTTAGAGGCCCCTGAAAAACCCAGGGGTTAGAGTCCCCTGGAGAAAATGGGGGTTAGAGGCCCCCTAGAGAAACAGGGGTTAGAGGCCCCTGAAAAAATAGGGGTTAGTGTCCCCTAGTAGAGACATAGATATAAAAGTTAGAGTTCTTGGCCAAATCGATTTAGTGAACATATTGTATAATAGTTACATTTTTTAGTAGTGTGCTAAGTTTTCCTTGTTCAATATTGTATAATAGTTACTTGTTTTAGTATTGTGATAAGTTTTCCTTTTGTGTTTGTAGGAAAGTGTGAAAGTTCAAGGTAAATTGAAGGGAGGCGAAAAATGAGGTACAGGAACATGAGAAAGAGGGACAAGGGTCTATCTTGAATAGAAGAAAATTTAAACAACAGAAGGAAGTGAAGGAGCAGAGGAGAACATATTTATTGGCTTGCATGGCTGTGGAAACAAACCTTCAGCATGCTACTAAAAAGGCATCCCCTATCACAAAGGAGAAAACGGGGGAGGAGATGACAGGGGAGGTTAAGCCATCAGCTCCGCTATATCCAAAGTTACCAGAGACATTGCCACCACCTTATCCGATTCCCCAGATGCCAGTGATGCAGATAAATGAGGGAATAGTGAATGTCACTGAATTAGCAGGTCACGAACTCCAGGAGGCGAAGGAGAGACTTAAGAGAGTTATGCAGGAAAGGGTGGAGGAAATGAAGGAGTTAACTAAGGAAATATAGAAAGATGTATGTAGAGTAAGGGACACTAGTATGCGACTGGATAAAACAAATGAGAGAGAGCAAGAACAGACACTTGAGAATGCCTTCTCGGTAGGAATGTCAGAGGATCACTCCACCCCCTTTACAGCTTGGGCTGTGGGAAACACAGCAGGTAGAAATGGTCGCAGGAACCACTAGGTGCCCTGATGCCGAACCATTTGCCAAGCATGCTACGGCAGTAGGAAGTGCAATGCGGGATAAGTTTCCCGTTCGCCCCGGTGTCATCCAGTCCCTGACCTTTTCCATTAAAGAGGATGAGGAGATCTCGACCTTTTTGAGTCAGTGTAAGGAGAGTTGGACGGATAAAGCAGGAGTACACCCAGCCACAGAATCCTTGCAGACTACACTATTTAGGTCTGCAGTAACGAGCGGGCTGCCAGCTGTAGTCAGGAAGGCGTTAGAGAATAACCCTGATATTCCTGGTTGCTCGACTGAGCTATGGGAAAAACATTTGGCCCATCACATGAAGCGTTATAGGGCTAAGCAAAAGGAGGACAAACAAATTACGGAGTCTGCACAAGTGCAACTCCTTAAGCTTCAATTGGAAGAGGCTAGGAAAAAGGAAAATGAGGCAAAAATGAATCCCTCAAAGGGTGAGAACCAGATGATTCAGCAGTCACCGCAGCCACCACAAGGGAATAATATGAATTGGCACCTGGCCCCAAATTGGGCACCGGGTCCCACCTATGGGGGCAGGACTGGAGGACCAATGGGGGGATTCCGAGTAAGAGGGAGAGCTCGGGGTGTTCCACGAGTGCAGCCAGCCATATGTTTTGGATGTGGTCAACCAGGACACTGGAAGAGAGAGTGCCCCCTAGCATGGGGTCCTCAGGACACTGGAGGAAGGGGATATGGACCTCCACAATATGAGAATTGGGTCCAGCCCCAGAGATCGTCAGTGCCACCCCCGGTATATCAGGCACCCCATGCGGCTCTAGCTCCGACAAGACAATTACCATTGCTGACGGAGGAGGAGCAATGTTATCCACAGGGACGGGGCCCGAGCACCCAAGAGCAGGCTAGGTTGGCAGACCCCTTCCTGCAGATTAAAGTGATGGACATGGAAGTATCATTTTTAGTAGATACGGGTGCCAGATTTTCAACACTTACTGGCGCTGAGTTTCAATCTAAAAAGTCTTCCTCTAGCGTCCAGTTGATAGGGTCCTCGGGTACACCAGAAAATCTGCCGTTTTCTACACCACTAGTCACTTCTGTGGCAGGACAGACTTTTGCACATCAATATATTCTGTCGGCAATGTGCCCTACTAATCTTTTGGGCAGAGATCTGCTGGTCAGGTGTGGAGCATCGATCCTTTGCGGACCAAGCGGATTAGAGGTCACCTTTCCAAATGGGTATTCAATGAACTATTCATTAACTACACTTTGTTCCAGTTCCCAGATGTTACTGTCAGCCGCTGGAGGATCCACATCTGAGGGACTATGGGCCGACATTTACTGGGGGCTGCTGGAACCAGAGGACCCACAGAAGGGAGGGCTGCTAAAGCTTTATAATCAATGGAAGCCGTGGATTCAGACGTTACACCCGTATACCCCTCCCTCAGACCCCCTCCATGTTACCCTCTTTTATGATAGAGATGGGGATGAAATTTATCAGCATGCCTTTTATGAAGAGGTAGAGGGCATGCAATGGGAGATTAATTTGGTCTACATAGTGGTAGGAAAGGAGGGAGTGGCCGCTACGGTGGCACTGACATCTGAGCAGCTGGAGTGGTATGTGATGGCCGGTGAGCCCATTCTTCATGTCACTCTTGCAATTGGCACTAATCACCAGGCAAAAGATCTGGGACCGATGTGTCAGAACTTGATGTCCTTGAGGGACTGGTCAGACACTTAATTACCGACAGTGCAGTTCTCTCTATCTGGTCAGGCGTACAGGATTTTGTACCCTTCAAATGATCGGGTCCTCCTTGAGCATAGACAGATTGAATGCTTGCATGGTAGAGAAAGGATGGATCATCCCAACTCTGCCCCTATGTTAGATTCTATCCCTGGGGACCTTTGGTCAGTGGGACCAGCAGACGTGGGTTTTTGCCAGCAGGTTGATCCTATAACATTTGAACTTTCAGATTATACTCCCATTTGGCAGACACAGTATCCCCATAAACCCGAGGCTGAGGTGGGTCTGGCAGATACCATTGATGGCCTTATGTATTCAGGGGTGTTGGAACATTCGTGTTCAAGTTGGAATACACCCATCTTACCTGTTCCGAAACAGGACACGGGCAAATATCAGATGGCCCATGACTTAAGGTGCATTAATGGTATTGTGCGAACACCCACAGTTCCAGTACCGAACCCATATACCGCCATGACTGCTTTAACTCCAGACCACAAGTGGTTCTCTTGTATAGATTTAGCGAATACTTTCTTTTGTTTGCCGCTGGCAGAACAGTTTAGAGATGTGTTTTCCTTTACGTATAGAGGTATAAAGATACGTTATACTCGACTCCTGCAGGGCTTTATCTTATCCCCAGGGATTTTCAATCAGATTTTGAAAGAACAGCTGGGGGGGCTAGTACTGCCATGTGGGGTAGTTCTGATCCAGTACGTAGATGATATCTTATTGGTAGCACCTGAGCCTGTCTCCTGTTTGGAGGCCACAAAACTCCTGCTAATGCAGCTGTTCAAGGCAGGTTTTAAAATCTCTCGTTTAAAGTTGCAATGTTGTAGACAAGTGGTCTCCTTTTTAGGAAGAATGGTGTCAGCGAAAGGTACAGGGAAATCCTCTGTGCATCGTACAGCGATACTACATCATCCAAAACCTAGGACAGTTAAGGAAATGCTTTCGTTTTTGGGTTTGATAGGTTATAGTAGGCAGTTTATCCCATCGTATGGTGAGTTGACACAACCACTGTGAACTTTGGTGAATGAGCAGGGGATGAGGAATCTGGGAGCTACACTTGATTGGACTGCACAGGCTGAGATGAGTTTTATTCTACTTAAGTAAGCTCTTACAACCGCTATAGATTTGGCGATTCCAAATTATAGACACCCTTTCATTTTGGATGTTTCTGAAAAAGCACACACGATTGTTGGTGTCCTTTTCCAGAAAAAAGGGGGTGGAGGATGTGTGCTCATGTATGTGAGTATAACACTAGATCCGACTGAAGACAGACACCCACCATGCACGAGACATGCAGCGGGGGTAGCAAATAATCCATCCCATGGATGGATTAAAAGCCGCCTAAGCAGTAGTACGGAGAACTACAGAAGGATTTGAAGAAATTATTACAGGGACAGTGAGAGGAAAGGAGTCAGCACAACTGGCCAAACTACAGGGAATGATAGCAGCATTAGAATGGGCAGAAGGAAAGGAGGTAAATATATATACAGATTCAGCATATGTGGTAGGGACAATACAGGTTGAGCTGAGTCAATGGATTAGAAGTGGGTTTTTAACAGCAGCAAGGACCCCAATTAAACACAAGAAGGATGTTAGGAAATTGGCTGAGACCCTCTTGAAACCAAGGGCCTTAGCAGTTATTAAATGTAAGGGCCATGATAAAACAGATACGATGGTAGCTCGGGGAAATCAGGAAGCGGACACGGCCACAAAAAGGGCAGCAGGGTACGGCCCTCAGTTTATTATGATGCAGGCAGATAGAACGGCACATGACTTATTGCCACCTTGTGAAGTAGGAGTAATAATTCAGGAACAAGCGCAGGCATCACCCCAGGAAATGATGGTATGGAAAGAAAAAGGGGCAACCGAAGATCAAGGACTGTGGAGATCAATGGACGGTAGGCCAATATTACCATCTGGACTCATGAAATCCCTCCTGGAGGAGGCGCATGGGTTAACCCACTGTGGGAAGAAACAGATGATAAGGTATTTGGTACATTGGTGGCACCCCTTCCTGCCGGCGATGGTGGAGAATCATATCAGAGAGTGTAAGGTATGTATAACATATAATGTCAAGGCGACTGTGAAACCTCATGAAGGACAGTTTCCGTTGCCTAAGTTACCAGGGCAGGAAATTGTAATTGATTACACGGACATGATAGAGAGGGCAAGGGGATATCGATACCTCTTAGTAGCAGTTGATGTGTTCACAGGTTGGCCTGAGGCAATCCCTGCCAAAAGAGAAGATGCAAAGACAGTGATTAAGTTCCTAATCAACCAGTACATTCCTATACACGGGTTTCCTAGGAAGATCAGGTCAGATAATGGAAGTCGTTTTAAGAATGAAGATTTACAGGAGGTAGAAGCGATGTTGGAGTTAAAACATGCCTTTGGAACGGTGTATCATCCACAATCCCAAGGAAAAATGGAGAGAATGAACCAAACAATAAAAGGTAAGATCGGGAAAGAACAGGCACGGACCAAATTAAATTGGGTGGATGCGCAGCCCTGGCATTGATGTCAATTAGGAGTTCGGTAAGTTATGTGACAGGATTTACTCCGTATGAACTACAAACGGGGCACCAGTTTCCGGGACCTGGAGCCGGGATTCATACCACAAAGGAAGAGGTAAGTCCAATGAAATGTAAGCTTTATTATGATAAACTAACGGCTCTGGTATCAGCTTTTTCACAACAGGTTACAAGTACCAAACGGAAAGGTGAAACCCCAATACCATCAGTCGCGGAGTGGGTTCTGCTAAAGGTCATCAAGAGAAAGTCGTCGGAGCCCAGTTGGACAGGACCCTACAGAGTGGTGGAAAGAACGTCCCACGCGGTTCGACTACTGGGAAAAGGACAGACGTGGTTTCATTGGAGTCAGTGTACATCAACGGACCCACCTACACGGACACTGGAACAGATTCGAACAGAGGTGACTGATAACCTATGAAGCAACTACGGACTAAGAACTTTTTGAACGGGTCCCTTTAAAGAGACTATTGGATTATGGTGACTGTATTTCAGGATTTTCAATATCTATATTGAAGTCAACAGAATTTAGGGGGCTGTGATGGACACTATATGGGGACTATGGGTGATGTTGTTCCTAGCCCTTGAAGCGTCTGGAGAAGGAAACAACTGTACAAAGTGTTTGCGGTCAGCCTGGGAGGCCCATAACGAACCGAAACAGTACTTTGCGGATTGGACTGACTTTCCTGAACACTGTGTTGGGGCCCCCATTGGACTGAAGTGTGTTCATAATGGCCAAGTGTATGAAGTTAAGTTTAATAAGGGGTCGTGGATGCCAGTCTTTGCCAAAACTCCTGAGGTCCCATAAGTTAACTGGTGGTTGGTCTCATTTTCATGAGACCAAAAGGGGGACTGTTGGAATATAGGGGTTAATTAATCATAGAAAATATGTAGAATATATGCTTATGTACTATTCAGTTTGTATACATGAATCCAGTACTATGTAACAATTTAATTTTTACCTCATGGTGAAGGGAAAGAGTAATGTAAGTAAGGGGCAGCCACAGTATGTAGCAAAGTTGACTGATTACAGTAGGTTTAGAATTGCCTGCTCCCCAAATACAAAAGAGAGGATATGTATGAAACAATTTAGTAGGAATGTTAAGATAGAAGGAGGTGTTGATTAGCACAGGAGCCGATGGCCAGACAAGAACAAAGAGAATCCTGACAGAGACTGTCAGAAACAAAGAGAATGGAAACTAACTCAGTAAGAAGGCTAAGACAGAGGTATTGAGTAGAACAGAAGAATATGGCCAGATGAGAACAAAGAAATAATTAGAAATATCTGGGATATGAATTGATTTCTGATCAAAACAACAAGATATTCTGGCCTTGAGGATTAAGATGAGAGCTCTACACCCCAGATATCTGCAGAGCAGGAAATTACTTGTGATAAATCTTATGCAAGAAATCTAGCAAAGAAAGCCAACTTTTGTTCTGTATGATAATGAAATCTAGCAAAGGAAGCCAACTTTTGTTCTGTATGATAAGGTTGAGCTATATAAACTGTAGAGACTGGACAGTAGAGGTCAGTCTTGGGGAATAGCTCACTGAGCAGGTGACCTATGAACTAACGACTGAACCTGAGCTCTGTTAAGCTTTATTCTTGTGCTGTGTAATAAACTGATTGTTGAACCGAATACCTTCTCCTATCACTTCATTCAACAAGCACGCTGGACTCAGACGACACATAGACTAAATTAAGGGTAGGGTAAAGCCAGAGTCCGACAGTATGCACACATGTGCGTGTTTGAGTGCGCTCATGTGCGTGTTATTGTGTGTTGTATATATATGCAAATGCAAGTGTGTGTGCATGCACATGTGTATGCGTGTGCACGTGTGAATGTATGTGCGCACCACTTGTCTCATTCTGGGTGTTTCGGGGGGGGCAGCAGCCAAAATTAAGGCCCTTTGCCCCCACACAACTGTGTTGCTTGTCTCCCCGTCAGAACTCCCCATGGGATCTTGCTGTACCCTGGAAGACGCAGGCTCCCATGAGAATGGCACGGCAGCATTCCACGAAAGGGTTAATGGTGGAAAGGAGGAGAGGTGGACTTGGCTCAGATCCCTCCCTGGGTGCCTGGAACTGATTTAGCTGCTGGCCTGAACCACTGCAGGACTTGGCAGGAGGGGGAGGGGGGAGGGGAGCGGAGCTGGAGTTATCTTCAAATCTCTCCATTCTCCCCCTCGCTCCACCAGTCTACTTTCTCTGCTCTCTCCTCGTCTCTCTTTTTTCACATTCTTCTCCCCCACTCTCAGCTCTCCCCCCAACTCCTCTTGTCTTCCCCACACCCCACTACTCACTCTCTGTCCCACCACTCCTCTCCTGCTTGCTCTTTCCCCCCCACTGTTCTCTCCCCCCACTGTTCTCTCTCCCTCCACTCCTCTTTCCCCCCATTCCTCTCCCCAACTCTCCCTCCCCCCACTGCTCTCTCTCTCTCTCTCTCTCTCTCTCTCTGTTCCCCCACTCCTCTCTCTACCCCCTGCTCTCCCCCCCCACTGGTCTCTCTCCCTCCACTCCTCTGTTCCCCCACTCCTCTCTCCAATGCCCCCTCTCCCTCCCTCCCCCACTCCCCTTCTTCTTTCTCTCTCCCCACTTTCTTTCTTCCCCACTCTTACACCACCCTCTCTCTTTTTCCTCCACTCTCTCTCCTATCTTTCCTCCACTCTCTCTGTCTCCCCCTCCCTTTCTCTTTCTCCACACCCCCCACATGAACATTCTAGGAGTTGAGAACGAGATGTGGGCTGGAGATGATGTATTCCCGCAGACAGGTCCCAAGGCTTCACAGTGGAGCCTAGGCACACTCCAACCACATGGCATGAACACTGACCTCACTGCTTCCCATTAAACCTGCTCGCCTTCCCCTTCCCCCATTTCCTGCCTTTCCAGTTCTTTCACCTACATTCAGTGCTGCTGTCCACTCCCTCCCTTCCTTCTCCACCTATCATCTCCTGCCCTACCCCCCACCCCCTACCTGTGGTGCACTGTTAGCCAGAATCAGACACACACAAAGATTGCACAATAGGATTTAATCCACAAAGACTTCCACAGAGCCAGACTGGCTGCGGCTGCAGCAACTCTTTGAGTTAGGCTTTGGGAGGCTGGCGCAGGGTGATTGACAGCCGGCCAGGTGTTGTCCTGTCCCCTTACACTCTTTGAGGTACAGAGATTGCCCCATGCAGTAGGCCGATGGAGCACCACCACATTCACCCCTTCTTTAAAATTGACCCGAGGGGGGACGGGGGGCAGTAACAAGGAATCGCACCCACTATATACATACAATATTTACAGGTTAAGACAATTCGGTGGCTGCCGGGGTCTCTGTGACCGTTGTAGGACTGGCTCCTGGTCACTGGTCAGAGGAGAAGTGGGGGTGGCTGGCAGCAGGGGTCTGTGTGACTGGTGTGATGGCATGGAGGGATGGCCAGGGAGGCTGGGGTCGACGTATGCGGGTCGTATTGGATGGGTAGGAGGGGCGAGTTCGTCTCCTAAGGATGAAGTGGGCCCCTGGTGGTCAAGGAGACCCTGCTGCCTGGGGACGGGGATGTATGCCCGGTCAGCGTCGTCCTGGATTGGAGGGTGGCGTGGTGCGGTGAGTGCTCCTGCTGGTGCCAGGTCCCTGGTTGAGACAGTGTCCTCCCTGCCACTGCCGAACCTAACGTAGGTGTAGTTATGGTTTGCATGAAGGAGGAAAACCTGCTCCACCAGGGCTTCGGCCTTGTGTGTCTTTTCATGCTTATGCAGAAGCACCGGTCCTGGGGACGTGAGGCATGCTGGGAGTGACATTCCAGTCATCGACCTACTGGGGATCTGGGCCGATGACTCCATGGGCCACGATGTACCCCAGGATGGTGAGGCAGGTGGTGCTGAACACACACTTCTCCTTGTAAGTGAGGTTCCGCTCCGCAGCCGTCTGGAGGAATTTTTTCAGGTCAGCATCGTGGTCCTGCTGGTCACGGCCGCAGATAGTGACGTTATCCAGATATGGGCACGTCACCTTTAGCTTGTGCCGGTCTACCATGCGATCTTTCTCCCACTGGAAGATGGAGACCCCGTTCATGACCCCAAAAGGAATCCGGCGGGACTGGTACAGCCGCCCATCCGCCTCAAAGGCAATGTAAGGCTTGTCCTTCGGGTGGATAAGGATTTGGTGATAGCCGATTCAGGTCAATCATGGAGAAAACCCGGTAGCGGGCTATCTCATTGACCATGTCAGTGATCCTCAGCAGGGCGTAGGCATCCAGCTGGGTGTACCGATTAATGGTTTGGCTGTAATCCATGACCATCCTTGGCTTACTTCCCCCTTTGACCACCAGGACTTGGGGTCTCCAACAGCTGTTTACTGGGCTCTATAACGCCTTCTGCCAGGAGTCGCCGCACCTCCGCCTTGATGAAGTCCCTGTCTGCAGCACAATAGTGCCTACTTCTGGCAGCGATCGGCTTGCAGCCTAGCGCAAGATGTGGGAAGAGCGCTGGTGGGGTGATGCACAGTGTGGAGAGGCCGCAGGTTGGCCATGGCTGGAAGGTCGGCGTGCTGTGCAATGTGAGTGGAGGTTGGGGCCCCCCAAAGGCAAGGGTGACACTTAGCAGTTGGCACTGGAACTCTAGGCCCAAGAGGAGTGGTGCGCAGAGTTTGGGCATGACCAGGAGCCTGAATCCTGTGTAAGTCTCCCCACCCACCCTCATATCGACCAAGCAGCACTGAGGGTACCAACAATCTTATCCTTGGCTGCGAGGGCGATCGAGCAGGTGTTGGGGTGGACCTTTAACCTTAGAGAGTGGGACACGCTGGGGTGAATGAAGCTCGCGGTGCTGCCACTGTCGAACAGGCACTTTGTTACCTGCCCGTTGACTCACACGTCCATCATCGAGCACCCAATATTGTGAGGGATGTCCCTGGTCAGCGTGGTGGCGGCCAAGACCATCTCAGAGTTGGAGTGGTCGCTATCTGGAGGGATGGGGAGCGTCGATAGGATGGCTTGGTTATCGCCCGTGTTGACCACGTCAACCAGTCGTGAGGTGCAGCGTGCAGTAGCTGATGGCCTCCGGAGGCGTGGGGAGCTTCGGTAGGACAGCCTGCTCATCGCCCGTGTTGACCACATTGCCGTCGGTCGCTGGGTGCGGCAATTGATGGCACCTGGAGGCGTAGGAAGTGTTGGTAGGGTGGCCTGGTCTTCGCCCGTGTTGACCACGTCATTCTCAATGTTGTTGGGGCTCTCCGTGTCATGCGCTGCCTGGCCCAAGATGGCGGCAGCCACATTGGGGGGCGCTGGATGGCTGACCTCCTTCCCCAGCCATTTCCGCTGAGCCGGGGGAAGTGACATCATAATGGCTGGTGGCAGTGACGTCACACCAAAAGCCCAAGGTGATATCGCTGTAGTTCTCAGAGAGCAGCGCCAGCGAGAGCAGATGGTGCAGATGTGATGGTTGCTGATGGGGCCAGATTTTGCGTGGTCGAAGTCGGGGAAGGGGGAAGTCGTCGCAGGGACAATGGCGCTGCCCGGCACGTGAACGTGGGGGGGGTCCGCGGGGGAGGTCATAGAGGGCTGCTGAGCTGCCGGCAGGTTTAGAGAGGCACACTTTTGCAAAGTCACCTTTCTTGCTGCATCGGGAACAGTACTGGGTCCTAGCTGGGCAGTTTTGGCGTGATCGTCGATCTGTCTCATACCAGGACCTACAGTATTTGCAGGAGCGCCGGGCGCCTATTGTAGTGATGTTCTCCTCCCCACCTCGCCCTGAGGCTGCAGCTGCAGTGTGAGAGGGCCATGAGGGAGCCTGGGGGAACCTGGAATCGAAGGCTTCGATGTGCAGGGCTGCTACTTCTAGGGTTTGGACCACTTCCACAGTCCTGGTTAGGGCATAGATGTTGTCTTCCAGCAGCTTCTGCCGACAGCCCTTGGACGAAGGCGTCCTGGATCAGCCTCTCGACCTCCTCTATATATACCCCGGGTTCAGCCAGACACGGTCGGGCCAACTTTCGCAAGTGTCCCAGGTAAGACTCAGCCATCTCCCCGGGTTCCTGGGCTCGGGTATTGAGGAGGTAACTTGCACAGACCACATTCATGGGGGGCTTGTACAAGTTCTCGAGAGTGTCCATTACGCTCTTGTACATGGAACAGCCTTTGGTTACCTGGAAGGCGCTGGGACCCAGCTTTGACCGGAGTAGGACCAATCTCTTCCGATTGTCGTCCAGAATGTCACCCTCGTGTGGCTCGACCGCATACTGCCAGATCTTGAAGCGTGTCTGGCTTCTGTCGGACTCTGGCTTTACCTTACTCTTAATTTAGTCTATGTGTGGTCTGAGTCCAGCGTGTTCTTTGAATGAAGTGATAGGAGAAGGTATTCGGTTCAACAGTCAATTTATTACACAGCACAAGAATAAAACTTAACAGAGCTTTGGGTCAATCGTTAGTTCATAGGTCACCTGCACAGTGAGCTACTCCCCAAGACTGACCCCTATTGTCCAGTTGGCTCAGTTTATATAGATCAACCTTATCATACAGAACAAAAGTTGGGTTCCTTTGCTAGATTTCATTATCATACAGAACAAAAGTTGTCTCCCTTTGCTAGATCTTTTTGCATAAGGGTTATCACAAGTCATCTCCTGTTTTGCAGATATCTGGGGTGTAGCACTCCCATCTTAATCCTCCAGGCCAGACTATTCTGTTGATTGGATCAGAAATTAATTCATCCCCAGATATTTCTAATCACCATTCTGTTCCTGTCTGGCCAATTTCTGCTGTTCTCTTTAACACCTCCTCATGCCTTAATCTTCCTCCTAGACTGGTTTTTCATTCCCTTTGTTTCTTGCAGGCCATTCTTTGTTCTGGTCTGGCCTGTGTCTCCTGTGCTACTCACCACCTCCTTCAGTTTGAGCATTCCTCCTAAATCGTTTTATGCATTTCCTCTCCCTGTATTTGGGAGCAGACCATTTTGCTCAGCCAACTTTGCTCCATGCTGAGATTGCCACTTCATCACATTCCTCTTTTCCCCTGACCCATGCAGTAAATATAAACTTATTAATTAATCATTTCTTTCATAATGTTTTAACCCCTAGATTCCAACACTTCTGGGTGGAGTGGGTCAACCTCGAGGCTCCCTGCACATAGGAGTTTTACCATAGCCATCGTGGGAAAATTTTGTGGATTAAATTGTGGTGCACTGTTAGCCAGAATCAGACACACACAAAGATAAAGACTGTACAAAGACTTCCACAGAGTCAGGCTGGCAGTAGCTTCAGCAACTCTGAATGAGGCCTCAGGAGGCCGGCGCAGGCTTATATCGAGGGTGATTGATAACCGACCAGGTGGGGCTTGATCCATTCAGGCCGACTGATTGACAACCGGCTAGGTGTTGTCCTGTCCCCTTACACTCCTGCAAATACAGAGGTTGTCCCCTGCAGTAGGCTGGTGGAGTACCACCACACCCCCAATTCCCCCTCTTTTATTTGCCAAGCATTCCCTCATACTTTGATAACGGGCTCAAGCCCAAAAGGTCATTTCTGTATCTATGCCTTTGCTATACTGTTAGACCTGCTCAGTCTCTCCAGCACTGTGTGTCTTCAACAACCGTGTCCACAGAATTCTGAGTTTTACTGCCCAGGTGAATAGAATCCTGAAGAATATTGGCTGCCTTCCTGATACAGCGAGAGCTAAATAAATCCTCCAAAGGGGGGACGAGGAAAACCCCTTCGTGTTCCCTTTAAAACAGTTCACCTTTTGCCCTTAATCCATGTCCTCTGGTTCTTCCCAAATCTCAGAGGAAAAAGCCTGCCTGCATTTATTCTATCTACACCCTTCATAACTTTCCAGACCTCCATCAAATCTCCCCTTATTCTCTGACTTGCTCAAGACTTGGCAATAATCTTCTCAGCACTCTTTCAATCTGATTGGTGCCTTTCCAGTAGTGAAGTGACCAAAACCCCACACTATACTCCAAACTCGCCCATGACATCCCAACTCCTGGATGAAGGCCAATGTGCCAAAGTCCACTTTACAACCCCAGCTGCAATGCCATGTTCAGGAAACTATGTCCACACTCTATTCTACTGCACTCTTCAGTGCCCTACCATTGACTGCCTCTGTCCCACCTTTGTTTGTCCAACCAATGTGCAACACCTCACACTTGTCAGCATTGAACTCCACCTGCCAATTTTCAGCCCATCTTTCCAGCTGGTCCAGGTTCCGTGCAAGCTTCAAAAGATTTCCTTGCTGTCAACAATGACTCCGATCTTTGTGACTCCGATCTTTGTGTCATCTGGACCAGCTTCCAACATCGGGCGCGGGACAGTGGTCAGAGCTGGAGAGCTCTTGGGGCAGCAAGAGCATCTGTGGCTCCAGTCTGGATAATGGTGCCTTGCCGGAAAGTGTCCTGAGCTGGAGGCTGGTGGTGGGTGGGGGTCACTGAATGTAATGCACTGCGACATTTATCTAGCTTCCACCAGGTCCCAGCACAGTGCGTACAGCGGATGGGTGGAGGGGCTGATGAGGGTTGGAAGTGAGTGGGGGTGGGTCCAGCAGGTGGGTCCAGTCTACACTGGACCTAGACCTGAATGAGAAGGAAGGCTCCCGGTGAATTGGACTCAGGGAAGTGGGCCGGCGTGCAACAGATGGGGACGAGGAGGGAGCGCAGGCGCAGAGAAAGCCAATCATTGTCAGAATGCAGAGCAGCTCTTCAGTGGACCCTGGCATCCTTGAGGCTGGCTGTGAGGTTGGGATGACATCACGCAGTGTCACTGTGAAGCTGGGGTGATGTCACATCAAGTCTGGGTGACATCACAATGATGCAGGGGGTCACTTCAGGCCGAGGCTCGAGTGAGGTCACAAGGGTGAGGATGTAGTGAGGCAGCAGTGATGTCACATCGAGGAAGGGATGATGTCAGCCAACTGCCTGCCAATCGTTTGGTGTTACGTCCGAGCCTGTACGTCATGAGAGTGGGAGCACGCAGTAACTGAGGGGCCGAGTTCCGGGAACAGTGAACTCCCCAAGGGAGTGTGTCGTAGATAGTTAAAATGGGATTTTAATTTGGAAATGTAAATGATATGCAACAGATGGGCAGTAATGACTTACTATTTGCGAATTTCTAACGCAGTAGAGAGTGTGTTTAGATCTATTTACATTTTGTCATTGTTTCTTGTTGAATAAACTTTGGTTAAAATCTCCATTAGCAAGGGATGATGCCAGAGTGATGTCACTATGAGGGAGGGATGATGTTTCAATGTGGCTGATTTGATGTCACAAGGAGGGAGTGGTGATGTCGCAGCGAGGCCAGAATGATGTCGCAGTAAGAGCGGAGAGATGTCAAGGAGCTGAGTGGTGTCACAACAAGGCTGGAGTGATATCATCATAATCGTTGGATAACATCAAGTTGCAGCCAGAGTAATGTCATGGGGAACCTGGGGTGATGTCATCAGTGGCCCTCGGATTATGTCATGCTGCGGCTGGAGGGCGCTCACAGGGAGGCTGGGTAGATGTCACAGTGGCCGTCAGAGTGATACCATGGTGACCCCGGGAAGATGCCACGGTGACCCAGGTGAGATGTAGCAGCTGAGGCAATGCTAGACACAGAAGAACACCCCCACTGTGAGGGGCAGGAAGTGGAGGCGGCTCAAGCTGCAGGGGAAGTTCATGCTGGCGTCGATGAGAGCATCGGCCATGATTGCAGGGAACTAACCACAGGAGCAGAGACATAAACAGAGCACGGCCACACACACAGTGCGTGGCTGCACCTCCAGCTCTGCTGTGGGTCTCCATGTCTCTTCCTCCCTGACGGAATCAGCCAACTGTGTCCTCAGCACCAGCCACAGGCACCAAGCAGGCTGACGGGAGAGAGTATTAATAAATATCAGCAGTAGAGTGAGTCACAGGCTGTCCCAATCATCAAAACAACCCAGCAAAGTCATCGTCATGTGAAGATCAGGAGACTTGGCAAAATAAAGCAGGATGCAGTGATGGGGAGAGAATCATGGACACCATAGACTCGGGGTCTGAGGATGTCCATACCCAGGGTGACTGTCTGTACCATCTGTACCCGGGGTGACTGTCTGCACTATCCATACCCGGGATGACTGTCTGCACTGTCCATACCCAGGGTGACTGTCTACATCGTCTGTACCCGGGTGACTGTCTGCACCGTCCATACCCAGTGTGACTGTCTACATTATCCATACCTGGGGTGACTGTCTGCACTGCCCATACCCGGGATGACTGTCTACATCGTCTGTACCTGGGGTGACTGTCTACATCATCCATACCCTGGGTGACTGTCTGCACTGTCCATACCTGGTGTGACTATCTGCACTGTCCATACCCGGGGTGACTGTCTGCACCATCCATACCCAGGGTGACTGTGTACACCATCCGTATCCGGAGTGACTGTCTGCACCGTCCGTACATGGGGTGAATATCTACACAGTCCGTACCCAGGGTGACTGTCTACACTGTTCATACCCAGTGTGACTATCTATCTGGTGTGTGTCTACACCATTCGTACCTGGGGTGACTCTATACCATCTGTACCTGGGGTGACTGTCTACACTGTCCATTTCCGGGGTGACTCTACACCATCCATACCTGGGGTGATTGTCTACACTGTCCATTCCCGGGGTGACTCTACACCGTCTGTACCCGGGGTGACTGTCTACACTGTCCATTGCTGGGGTGACTCTACACTGTCCAGACCCAGGGTGACTGTCTACACCGTCCGTACATGGGGTGGATGTCTACACAATCCGTATCCGGGGTGACTTTCTACACCATCTGTACCTGGTGTGTGTCTACACCATTCGTATCTGGGGTGAATATCTACACAGTCCGTACCCGGGGTGATTCTACCCCGTCTGTACCTGGTTTGACAGTTAAATCAAGTGAAGAAATCTTATCTCAGTGGTCTCCTCTTACAATGTCATTAATCGGATAAATTAATAATTAAGATAAATATTTTAACTAAATATTTATATATTTTTCAAGCTATTTCAATTTTTGTCCATAAATCTTTTTTTACTTTATTCTGTTATATCATCATATATTTGGAAAAATAAATGTATTCGTTCAAATAAAGTTTATCTCCAAAATCTCAAAAAAGAATAGAGGTTTGGCTTGACCTAAAATTAGATTCTATTATTGGGCTGTTAAAATTTGTTACATGATATTTTGGTTACATTATGATAAAACCCAGTTTTGGTTAATTTGGAGTTTAACTTGACTCAGAAATGTTCTATTGTTTCAATATTTGGAGTGTTTTTGCCTTTTCCTTTTGGTAAAAAGATTGATGATCTAGTGGTCAAACACACGATTAGGATTTGCTTCCAGTTCAGAAAACATTTTGGACTCCAAAGATTTTTTTTTTGTCCTATTCTATCAAATTTTCCTTTTTCAATCTCTTTTGATGGACTCTGTCTTTTATGAATGGTTCAGATTCGGTATTAAATGTTTTTATGATTTTTTTATTGATAATAATCTTTTACATTTGAGTAACTCTCTAAATTTAATTTACCAAATTCTCTTTTTTTTTAGCTACAGGTATTTGCAGATTATGGACTTTCTTCATTCCCAACCACCAAACCTTTATCAAGCACCTGTTATGAATTTGATAGAAGCAAGTTACAATCTACACCCATCTCAGAAAAGGTTAATATCTTTTAATATAAAGCTTTGCTGAAATCAAGGCAAGCTTCATTGAATAAAATCAAAAAGACATGGGAACAGGATCCCCATATTTCAATTCCTGGAGATTCTTGGAACCCTATTTTTAAATTGTGTAACACATCATTTCTATATGCCCGTCACTCATTTTACTACAATTTAAAGTTGTGCATAGAGGTTACGACAAAAGTTAAATTAGATCATACATCCTAATATTAGTGTTTATTCTGACACGTAAGAATGGGGACGGTTCACTAATTCATATGTTCTGGTCTTGTCTGACCTGAGTCAGAGGTTTGCGAAGAGTTTTTCTGTGCTTTAGCAATAGTTATTAATATAATCTCAACACCAGATCCATTAATAGCCTTGTTTGGGACGGGTGAACAAGTGGTAAAATTGTCTTCATCTCAATGTCTTATACAAGCCTTCGCTTCTCTTGTTGTAACACAAGTAATTTTGATCAAATGGAAAGATGCTGTCCCGCCACTCATAATCATGATATGATGTCATATTTAACTTTGGAGAAAAGATGATCAACAAGTGTTTTAAATTTAAATTTTTCTAATCTTTGGGTGTTTTTTGAATTTTTTTCAGAACCTTTAATGGGAATAATAATGAAGTAATTAATGATTCTCGTGGATTTGCGTTTCTTCTTATTTTTACTTTATATTAGCCTTGCAATGTTGGAATGACTTGGGGTTTGGATTACAAAAATATTTTTCTTATTTTTCTTTTTTTCTTTTCTACATTATCTTTGAATTACTAGTGTTGCACAATGAAAAATCTTTTCTGTTAAAGTGAGTTTCTTACTTTGCTACAGTTGTATCATTGTTATGTATCAATCTTTTTAATTGTTCGTACTCTTACACAAAAAATCTAATAAAAATATTGAAAGATAGTCTACACCATCAGTGACGAGTGTGACAATGAGTACACAATCACTTCCAGTGTAAGAGTCTGTACACAATCAATTAATGGTGTAACAGTATGTACATTGACTGTCCCTGGTGTAATATTGTGTACACAATAACTTCCCAGTGTTAACAGTGTGTACACCATAGGTGTCCGGTGTGACAGTGTGTAAACCGATGGTCCCTGGTGTAACAATACATACACCGTCTGTCCCCAGTGTAACAGTATGTACACCGTCAGTCCCCGGTGTGACAGAGTGTACAACATCAGACCCCGGTGTAACAGTATGTATACTGTCAGTCCCTGGTGTGAGTGTGTACACTGTCAGTCCTGGTGTAACAGTGGGTACACCGTCAGTCCCCAGTATAACAGTATGTACACCATAAGTCCCTGGTGAAACAGTATGTTTGGGCTATAGTGTGTGATCACCCACTGGCAGATGGACTTCCCTGTATTTCCCTCATCTGCCTGTGCTCTTGATCCTGCTGCTTTTGCCGATGACCCGTCTGAACCAGACGATTGTGCCAGATGTATGGATCTGTGGATGGCTGTAAACTGTGCAATCCAGCACCCTCCTGCTCCCCTTGGTGTGACTTCTCTGTGGGTGGGCTGGAGAGTGTTTGCCATGGGAGGACTCTCTTCCCCTCCTTCCTCCTCCATTCCATTCCCCTCACCCCTCCTCTCTTTCCCCTCCCCTCCACTCCTCCCTCACACCTCCTCTCCCCCTCCCCACTCCATAGCCCCACTCTCCCCTGTATGGGACAGTCCGATCTGCTGAGCTCCCTCCCTAAATTGATCAACAATTTTTCAGCTCAGTGTTTACAATAGCAGTCATTTCCATCCCGGGCCAGCATGCAGTCCAAACCTTGTGAAACCCTCTGCTCCCGCAGATTTCGTGGGGAGACCCCACTCCTTCTCCATGTCATTGCAGGAATCGGTCTCTTATCCCATCAGGAGCACCATCCCAGTTTCCCTATCCTTCTGAGTCCCATTCTCCTCACGCCAAACGGAGTCCCGGTTTCTTCCATCAAAGTCGCAGTTCCCCTATCGTCCCGGAAACACAAGTAAGGGCACAGGCCCTTCAGCCCATGATGTTGGTCCGACCTATGTAAACCTACACCTCAACAATCTAATCCTTCCCTACCTCACACCCTTAACCCTGTCTTTTCCTTTCATCATGTCCATCTCAGAGATGTTTTGACTGTCTCCATTGTACCAGCCTGTACCACCAGCCTGTACCACTAGCTGCAACAATGCATTCCAGGTACCCACCACTCTCATTGAAGAAAAACCTCTGCAGCGTGACCTGTTGGCTTCTGAACTCAATCCCCAGGCTAATGAAGACCACAACACCACTCGCCTTCTTACCCATAACCTTCTCGGCAACCTTGAGGAATCTACGGTGCTGGACCCTACGATCACTCTGTTCCTCCCTACAGTTAAGAATCCAAGAATAACTGTGAATATTTAGTAATGATACAGCCTTCCAGCTAATGAAAGGTGTCCCGCCCAATTACACCTTTGTGGGGGGAGGGGATGAAATCAGTCCCAGAGACACACACCCTCAACACCCACACACATACACACAAACTCACACACCTAACCCTAACCCTAACCCACATACACCCCCCACATACACCCACACACATACACATAAACACACACACCACACACATATGCCACATACATGCACCCACACACTCCACACACATCCACAAACCTAAACACCCACACAAACCCAAACACACACACCACACCCACACACCCACCCACACGCATGCATGCGCATGTGAGAGATGAGTAAAACTAATATGAAAGATGAAGAAAACTAGTATGGATATATGTGTAATGAATAAAGCCAGTATGAATAGGATAGATAATAGAATGTAAGAAGTAAAGTTAGTCTGAATAAGTTAAGGGTCTTCTAGCCTTAGACAGAATTAGCAAGTTCTGCATATAAGAAGGTTGTAGCCCTGAGAGTTGGGAAGGTGTGAATAAGGACACAATGATGGGACACCGACAGGATACCCCCTGGTCCTCCAAGTTCACGGAAACAGCAGGTAGGCAGACAGGATTGCCTAATGCCAAACTCATCCAGGAGGCAGAAGAATGTAAGGGGGTACTTCTATACTGAAATCAACTGTATAAAAGTTGGGTGAGCCCCAGTGTATGTGTGTATTCCCAGGGTAAGGGGAAGCACCCAACTTTGCAATGTTGTATAATAAATGTTCTTTGTTCTCAATTTTTGTCTCGAGCAAATTCTGTGAAGTCTGTTTCTCACACGCACACACACGCACATACCCAAACACACACCCCCAACACGCACACCCACTCACCACACCCAAAAAACCCACCCACACACCCAAACACACACACACACACACACACGCACGCACGCACGCACGCACGCACGCACGCACGCACGCACGCACGCACGCACGCACGCACGCACGCGCGCGCGCACACACACACACACACACACACACACACACACACACACACACACACACACACACACACACACACACTCTTACACACACAACATCGCCCAGGATGAAGAGCTACACCTTGATGCCACTCGCCGTTGGGGCAACTCTTATTGTTCCCTGAGAAGGGTTGGAATCAGTATCTCAGAGTGGGCCACTGTGCATTCAGGTAGGCATGTCTTTACTGTGTCTCTCCTTATCCCTGCTTAGTAAGAATCGCCCCAGTCAGAGACTTCATCTGTAATCTTGTGGTGGTGGGGGGGGAGGGGGTGTTAATTATTTATAATTTTATTGTTTCTCTTTCAGGCAGCATCGTGGAGTGGGAGGAACCTGTAGACACAGCAAGGGTTAAATGTTTTCAAAGAATGTGACTGAAAATAAAGTCAAATCAGATTCAGATTTATTGTCAGAGTGCATAAGTGACATCACATACAACTGAAAGATTCTTGTGGGGTGCGGCAGACAAAAGCTGTACCAGATGTAAACAGATAAAGAACTGTAAACAGATAATGAATGTGAACAAACTTCAGTACAGAGAGAAGAAAAGAACATCAGTAAAGTGTACAAGTAAAAGACCTTAAATGAGTCCCTGATTGAGTTTGTCATTGAGGAGTCTGATGGTGGAGGGGTAGCAACTGTTCATGAATATGGTGGTGTGAGTCTTGTGGCACTGATACCTCTTTCTTGGTGGCAGCAGAGAGAACAGAGCAGGTTCTGGGTTGTGAAGACCCTTGATGATTGCTGCTGCTCTCCGACGGCAGTGTTCCCTGTAGATGTTCTGAATAGTGGGGAGGGTTTTGCCTGTGATGTCCTGGGTTGAGTCCTTTACCTTTTGCAGGGCTTTACACTCAAAGGTATTGGTATTCCCATATCAGCCCACTTTCTACCACATCTCTGTAGAAATTTGCCAGGGTTTCTGGTGTTGTCCTAAACTTCGGCAAACTCCTGGGGAAGCAGAGGCGCTGACGTGCTTTCTTCACGACGCTTATGTGTGTGTATGACACACAAGCTGTGTGTGTGTGTGTGTGTGTGTGTGTGTGTGTGTGTGTGTGTGTGTGTGTGTGTGTGTGTGTGTGTGTGTAATATATAATATGTGAATATGGCATGGTTAGTGTAGTGGTTCGGGCGATGACTTTACAGCGCCAGTGATTGGGACCAGACCTGGGTTCGAATCCCAAGCAGTCTGTAAGGAGTTTGTACCTTCTCCCTATGTTTGTGTGGGTTTTCTCTGGGGGCTCTGGTTTCCTCCCATGCTTCAAAAATGTAGCATGGGTGTAGGTTAATGGGGTGTAAATTGGGAGTCATGGACTTATAGGGCTGAATTGGCCTGATACAGTGCTGTATGTCTAAATGTATTTAAAAACACACAAATATTAAATGTTTTAATGTTTATATATGCATGCAAGTGAAGTTTGTTCTGTGAAAGTACAGTGCAGTATTTTTGTTTTTTAAAATGTGTATCTTTAATGCAGGTGTATTAGTTGGGCATTGTAAGAGTCTCAAGCAACCAGAAAATACACTTATCCACATCTACCAATTGCCATAGCTGCCAGATACCATAGGTTTTACTGAGAATAGTAGAGTCACAGAGGGTTTGTATGAGCAGTTCATCCAGTCGTTCAGCTCTCCCTGCCCATGGGAAGAGGCCATTCCTCAGCCTGGCAGCTCTGGCTCTGGTCCTCCTGTGTCTCTTCCCCAACAGGAACAGCTGAAAGATGCTGTGTGCTGGGTATTGGGGTTCTCAACAACTTTGCGAGCTCTTTTCAAACAATGACCCCGGTAGATCACATCGATGGGGGTGGTGGGGGGGGGGGGGGGGGGAGGAAATGTCCAGTGATCCTCTCTGCCACTCTTATGGACCTGTGGATTGACCTCCAATCCGAAGCTCTACTGCAGCCGTACCGCACTGTGATGCAGCCGGCCAGGTGGCCGATATCCTTGCCCGCCTTGGTCTTCTCAGGTAGTGCATTCGCTGTTGTGCCTTCCTGGCAAGTGAGGCGATGTTGTGCGTCCAGGAGAGGTCACTGCTTGAGGCATTGTTCCTTCAATTTGAAGGTGGTCTCGATTTTGCAGTGCGCAAGGCCACGGACAGACATTGGGGTCAAGGGTAATATACAAAAGTGTACCGAAGACCCCAGCACCTGCAGATTTTCTTGTTGACCTCAGTTTACCACTACAGTTTGCCTTTACTACTAACAGTTCGACTGCAGCTAGTAAGAATGTTGGTGCGTAGGGACAATGTACCATTGGTATTCCAATAAACTCATTAAAATCCCACTTAGAATATTGTGTTCAGTTTTGGTTGCTTCACCACGCAATCGAGAGGGGGCAGAGGAGATTCACAAGGATGCTGCCTTGAAAGGCGATCATGCCTTATGAGGAGAGGGTGAGCAGTGGCGGATTAACCATTAGGCTGATCAGGCGGATGCCTAAAAGGGGCCCGAAACCGCCCAAGATATTTCAGCACTTACGCATTATTTTCAAATCTTTTTTTTGGTAGATTCTATTTATTGTTCTTGGGAAAATTGATGGGATTGAAGGCAGATAAATCCCAAGGGCCTGATAATCTACATCCTAGGGTACTTAAGGAAGTGGCCATTCAGATAGCAGATGCTTTAAGAATTATTTTCCAGAACTCGATAGACTCAGGATCAGTACCCATGGATTGGAGGGTAGCTAATGTTACCCAACTATTTAAAAAGGGGGGGTAAAGAAAAAGCGGGGAATTATAGGCCGGTGAGCCTTACATCAGTAGTGGGAAAAATGATGGAATCCATTATTAAGGATGTAATAGCGGAGCATATGACTAGCAGAGAAGGGATCGGACAAAGTCAACATGGATTTACAAAAGGTAAATCGTGCTTGACAAATCTATTGGAATTCTTTGAGGTGGTGACAGGTAAAATAGATGGGGGAGAGCCAGTGGATGTGGTGTACCTGGACTTCCAAAAGGCCTTCGATAAGGTCCCGCATAAATGACTGGCTTACAAAATCAAGGCTCATGGGATTGGGGGCAAAGTATTGATGTGGATTGAGAACTGGCTGGCAGGTAGAAGACAGAGAGTTGGAATAAATGGCTTGTTTTCTGTGTGCCAGGCGGTGACCAGTGGGGTGCCACAGGGATCTGTACTGGGACCCCAGCTGTTCACAATTTACATTAATGATCTGGATGAGGGGATTGGATGTAATATCTCCAAATTTGCAGACGACGCTAAGCTAGGAGGGGTTGTGTGCACGGAAGAGGGGGTCAGAAAGCTCCAGTGTGATTTGGATAAATTGAGGGACTGGGCAGATACATGGCAAATGCACTACAATGTGGATAAATGTGAGGTTATCCACTTTGGTAATACAAACCGGAGGGCAGATTACTATTTGAATGGCAATAGATTAAGAGATGGGGAAGTGCAGAGAGACCTAGGGGTACTTGTGCACCAGTCTCTGAAGGCGAGCATGCAGGTACAGCAGGCGGTTAAAAAGGCAAAAAATGTAGCATGGGAGGAAGGCCTTCATATCAAGAGGGTTTGAGTATAGGAACAAGAATACCTTACTGCAGCTGTACATGGCCTTGGTGAGACCACACCTGGAGTATTGTGTGCAGTTTTGGTCACCTTATCTAAGGAAGGATGATACCTGGAATGGTAGGAATGACTTATGAGGAAAGATTGCGCAAATTGGGATTGTACTCGCTGGAGTTTAGAAGATTGAGAGGGGATCTCATAGAGACATATAAAATTCTGGCAGGACTGGACAGAATGGATGCAGATGGGATGTTTCCAATGATGGGAAAATCCAGAATAATAGGCAAACCACTTAGGACCGAGATGAGGAGGAATTTCTTTACCCAGAGGGTGGTGAATCTGTGGAATTCATTGCCAGGGCAGTAGAGGCAGGTTCATTAAATATATTTAAGAGGGAATTAGATATATTTCTTCAATATAAGGGTGTTAAAGGTTACGGAGAGAAGGCGGGGACAGGGTACTGAACTTTAAGATCAGCCATGATCTCGTTGAATGGCGGAGCAGGCTCGAAGGGTCGAATGATCTACTCCTGCTCCTATCTTCTATGTTTCTATGTTTCTAAGACATACAATCAAAAATAAAAAAATATTTTCTCCCCTATAACCACTCCCCCCCCCAGCCCCCACTAACTACTCCAAAAGAAAGGAAGGAGAAAGAGGTTCAACATATATAACAATCAACCAGTCGCCATGTTTGGTGCCGCCCCAACAAGGGAGGAAAAAGGACTCTACTACGTATTTAAACCCATATGTTTCATGTACGGGCTCCACACCTTGACAAAAGAAGAATTATTATGTAAATTATATGTTATCTTTTCCAGTAGAATACAGGAGCTTATCTCCATTTGCCATCTTTGAATACTTAGCTCAGTTTCATTTTTGCAAGTTATAGCTAAACATTTTCTTCCCACCGCCAATGCTAATCTTAAAAATGCAATCTGAAATTTATCTAATTTTATTTCCAAACCCAGTTTTTTAATATAACCCAATACCAGAGGATCAAATGAAGGTTTAAATTTAAACAAATCTTCCAAAAATTCCATAATTCTACTTCAAAAGTTTTCTCTGTCTCACACAACCAAACAGAATATAAAAAGGAACCAACTTGTTTACCACATTGAAAACACAAATCCAAAGAAATAAATCCATTTTTCTTTAACCTCTCAGGAGTTAAGTCAAGCTGCTGTATGAAATTATAATGGATCTTCACTAATTTAGTCAAGCTATCTTCATATATAATCATCCAATCATCTTGAGAAATTGAATAGACAAGTCCTTTTCTCACTTAATTCTCCCTTTAAAAACATCCGGCTTAAACATTTTATGCTGCAATAAGGCATACATCACTGAAATAAACCCCTTTATACTTCCTTCAGTAAGTAAACTTTCGGAGGAGTCATGTGATGGAGTAGTGGCCGGACGGGGAACTCCAGCCCTCTCCAGAAAAGTCGGGAAAAACAAAGGAAAACACAAAGGCACAGAAATAAAAGTTACAGAAAAGTGAGTATAAAGGTGGAAAGAAGATGGCGACAAAAAAAGAAAAATCGAAAGCAACGGTAAGAAGAGAGGAAGAGAAGACAAAGGAGGAAAAAGGTGAAGGCCTTACCTGTCCGAAGAGGCCCGCTGCGGAGAGAGAAACCCGCTCCCTCAGGTCGGTAAATAATGGACTACAAAAATGGCTCACTGAGCCGAGTAAAAGTGCGCAACCGCGCATGCGCGAGGAACCGCGCATGCGCGAGGAATGCGAATTAAAAAAACACACCGACGGGAGGGGGGACCAGCTGGGGAGTCGATCTCCACAGCCGGCAACGACAGCTGCAGAACACCTGCAGCAAGAAGAGACCACAGAAGACAATAGAAACAAGAAAGAAGAGAAGGAAAGGGCACCAAAGAAACAACAGATGACCAACCCAGAGGAAGAAGAAGAGGAAGAGGAAGAGTACAGTGAAATAGAAGAAGAAAAGAAAGGCAAGATAAAGGATATACTTTCTCTTATTAAAGGATACATGGAGTCATTTAAAGAATGGCAAACACAGGAATTTAAGGATTTAAGAAAAAGAATAAACAACACAGAAGAGAAAATGAATAAAATAGAGATGACCTTAACAGAAATGGGAAAGAAAATGGACAAGATGGAAGAGCGGGCAGTAGCAGCAGAAATGGAGGTAGAAGACTTAAAAATGAAATTGGAGGAATCTAATAAAAAAACTAAAGAGACACAAGAACTACTAGCTCAAAAAATAGATACAATGGAAAATTATAACAGAGGAAATAACATAAAGATAGTGGGCCTTAAGGAAGATGAAGAAGGCAAGAATATGAGGGAGTTTATAAAAGAGTGGATCCCTAAGACCCTAGGATGTCCAGAACTACAGCAAGAAATGGAAATAGAAAAGGCACATAGAGTATTGGCCTCTAAACCACAACCACAACAAAAACCAAGATCTATTGTAGTAAAATTCCTAAGATATACTACAAGAGAAAAGATACTGGAGAAGACAATGGAAAAAGTAAGAGAGGGCAACAAACCACTGGAGTATAAAGGGCAAAAAATCTTCATTTATCCAGATATAAGTTTTGAACTCCTAAAGAAGAGAAAAGAGTTCAATACAGCAAAGGCGATTTTATGGAAGAAAGGGTATAAATTTATACTAAAGCATCCAGCGGTATTGAAAATATTTATTCCAGGACAACAAAACAGACTATTCTCGGATCCAGAAGAAGCACGAAAATTTGCAGAACAATTACAAAAATAGACTGAGGGAGGAAGACGGGTAATGAGAGTTAAAATGATCACGATTGATATGTATGTGGGTAAAGACAAAAATAGACTGAGGGATGAAGACGGATAATGAGAGTAAAAATGATCACGATTGATATGTATGCGGGTAAAGAGGTATAAGAGTGAATAGAGACAATGTGCATACGTGAATGTATCTGTACTTAGAGGAAAATATAGATAGTATAGACAAGAATTAATAAGGGAAGGTAATGGAATAGAGAGAATAAGGAGGGAATTAAAAGAGTGACCTTTGTGACATATGAAAAGTGAAATCTTTTCTGGGGGGGGGCGGGGTGAGGGGAAATAGCGGTCACTGCAAAATCAGTTGACGCTTGCGAGTGGATTCGCAAATCCAAATGGAGAGGGGAGATGTGGTTGTCCGACAAGGGATAAAGGACAATTCAGGAGGGGAAGGGGAGATTGGGGATAAATAAGATAGAAATAGGAGAATAAGGAAAATGTTGGATGTTGTAGGAATATTGTCTTATAAAGAGTTGAAAATAAGAAAACAGAAATGGAAAAGGAGGAAAGGTAATGATGGAAAAACGGAAAGAGAAGATAAACAAAATATAAAAGGGCTACGCTGAACTATATGACTTTAAATATTAATGGAATACATAACCAAATTAAAAGGAAGAAACTACTAAATTTAAATGAATAAATGTATTCCATTAGAAAAAATAACATATAGGTTAAGAAATAATATTGAAATATTCGAACAAGTATAGGAGCCTTACATTAAATACAATAGCGAAAACCTACCGGGGACAAACATTACCTAAGTTGATGGAAGGAGAAGGAAAGAAAAGAATGGACTCAGTAGAATTTCTGGTGTATTTTTGTTGAATGACAACATTGTCTGACTGGCTTAATGCAACCTAGATTGTATACCTAAAATGGATGAGGGGGGGGGGGTGAGGGGGAGGCTTGGGAGGAGGGGGGGAGAAAAAGTCACTGTATATGTGTGAAAAAGAAATAGTGTATATCATGGCTAATGTGATTTATGGTGTGAAAAATAAAAAATTAAAAAATAATAATAATAAAAAAAAAGTAAGTAAACTTTCAAATCTAGTTCGTCTAGGTAACCTTAAGGTACATCCAAAATTATCTAACAACAAGGCTTGAGTCTGATAATAATGTATTTGAAGAAATTCTGCATTTTTCCTTCATTCTGTGAAATTAAATTAAAAACAAGCCTCCTCCAATCTAATGCCTCTCAAAGTTTCAAAAGTTGATTATTCGTCAAAAAGGTAAAAAGCTTATTCTGATACAAAGGAATTTTGGCCGAAATTTTACCTTCAGCCCCTATTATTTTCATATCTAAATTAGGCTCCAAACCTATAAACATTTAGAAGTAAATAAGTAAGGGGCTTTGCACTGCAGCCGAGACTCCCCGCGCGATTGTGTTGACCATGTCCATGACTGCAGACGCTGTGGTCGTAGTGCAACATGCACATGTGGTGGAACAGGTCACACAGCATCTATGTGAGGTGAAGGGCAGCCAGGTCTCGGTTTATCATTTCACTCTTACTGCATGGGTGAAGCTGGTGACTGTGGGCCAGAGTCGGCACCGTACCGTTGCCGGGGTGACGTGCATAGTGGTTTCTGGGAGCAGGTGGTGGCAGCATGTAGATTTTCGGTATGTGCGAGGAGGAGGGCGGGGGGGGGGGGCGGGTCTGAAATGCTGGTGTTCAGCCAGTCACCTGTGGTGAACAACGGGAGGGATGGGCGGCTGGCGGTGTCTGAGTGGTAGCTGCTGCTGCTAAATGTGGCACGCAGGTGGCCAGGCTCTCAATGGGGACCGAAGGGTAGCCTGGGCTGTGGCAGGGAGTGAGGGGTGGCAGGGGTAGCCAGGCTTATAGTCAGGAGTGAGGGGCAGTGGGGTTAGCCACGCCCATGGTGAGGAGTGAGGGGCAGCGGGTATAGCCAGGTCTATAGCGGGGTGTAAGGGACCATGGAGGTGGCCTGGGTTGTGGTGAGGGGTGGTGGTGGTGGTAGCCAGGCTTGTAGTGGGGAGTGAGGAGCAGCAGGGATAGCCTGGTCCATGGCAGGGAGTAAGGGGCAGCGGAGATAGCCAGGCCTGTGGCGGGGAGTGAGGAGTGTTGGAGGTAGCCAGGCCCATAGTGGAGAGCAAGATTGACGGGGATAGCCAGGCCCAAGGGGGGAGTGAGATTGGCAGGGGTAGCCAGGCTCATGGTGGGGAGTGAGGAGTGGCAGGGGTAGCCAGGCCTGTGTTGGGGAGCGAGATTGGCGGGGGTAGTCAGGCCCATGGCGGGACAAGATCAGGGGAGGGAGGGGGCCTCGGGCTCAGGCGGTAGTTAATCTGCTATCTTGGATTGGGGGTGTCTGCATTGAGATGAGAGGCATGGATCATGTGGATGAACAGGGGGCTTTTACCCAAGGCTGAAATGACTAACACGAGGGGACAGACTTTTAAGGTGCTTGGGAATAAGCAAGAGGAAAGCTTTTCATGCGGCGAGTGGTGGGTGCATGGAATGTGCTGCCAACCACTGTGGTGGAGGGAGGGAGAGCGGGATCTCTTCGAGAGACCATTAGAAAGGTGCATGGAAGTGAGAATAAGGGAGGGTCATACAATAACAAAATTCCAGGAGGTTGTTAGAATCAATTATTTGGTCAGCACAACACTGTGGGCTGAATGGCCTGCACTGTGCTGTAGATCACCTAGTGAGTTTCCCAATTATTTTCTGCACCAGGACACTCGTTTTGTTGTGGATGGAGTCCCGGGACACCCTTCCCCCCCGACCCTCTCTCCATCTCCCCTGGAGCCTCGTGTTTCTTCCACCCTCTCGGATCTGGGTGTGAGAGACAACTCAAGGTGGGGATGGGGAGGCTGGGCAGGCAGCAGTGGAGCTTGGGAGAGGCCTAGGCTGATGTAGTGAACGGCTGTGAGGTCAGAACAGAGAGGAACATTGCCCGCTGGCCCGCGTGCAGCTCCCATCTGGAGCCAATTTCCCGGCAGGAAGGATGAGATCATTCCCAAACTCAGCCAGAGTGATATCCCGGCAGGTCAGGTGGGAGGGACACAGCAGTAAAGGGATATTGCCAACTTGACAGTGTGGTTGGAATGGGGGAGGGAGGTGTGGGGCGGAGGAAGAGGGGAAGGGAGGGGTGGGAACTAGGGTCGAGCGAGGCGGGGGGAAAGGCGAGAGAAAGGGTAGAGAGAGATTGGGAAGAGAGAAAGTGAGGAGAGACAGAATGGAGGAGGGTAGGGGAGAGATTGAGAGGTGAGAGAGGGGGAAGAGAGAGGCAAGGGAGAAGGGGAACAAGGGAGGGGGAGTGAAAGAGAGGGAAGTGAGGGACTGGGGAGAGAGGGACAGAGATGGGGGAGAAAGGGAGAGATGGAGAAAAAGAGAAAAATAAGGGAAATAGGGGAGTGAGAGAGAGGTGAGGGGAGAGAAATGGGGGAGAGGGCTAAAGGGAGAAGAGAGTGGGGGGCGAGAGAAGGGGGAGAGAGAGGGACAGAAAAAGGAGAGAGTGAGAAGTTGGGAGAGAAAAAGAGGAGAGAGGTAATCTAAAATAACCCACTCTCATCTGCCCCCCCCCCCGTCTCTCTCCCCTTCACATTCCCATCTCTCTTTTCCTCACCTCCCCTCTCCCTTTGGAGGAGAGGAGGTGCCAAACATCTGCTAACTCAGCAAAGCCCGCAGTCCAGGCCCAGGTCCAGGGGGTTCCGTGGAAACTGGGACCTGGGCCCGGCCGTCAGCTGACAGAATCCACCCCTCGGGCCAGAGCTTTTTATAAGTTCATCTGTCAGCAGGGAGGGCGATGAGGAGGTGAGGGAATACGAGGGATGGTAGAAGAAGGAGGTTACCCTTCATTGACCTCTCTCTCTCTCTTCCACCTCCTTCTCCCCTCCCACGTCTCCCCCTTCTCCCTCCCTCTCTCTCTCTCCTTCCCCCCTCTCTCTCCCCTTTCTCCTCCCTCACTTTTCCCTTCCCCTCTCTCTCCCCTTCTCCCACTCCTCTCTATCCCCTTCCCTATCCCCCTCCTCTTTTTCCTCCCTCTCTTTTATCTCCCTTGCTCTTCCCCTCTCCCTTTCTCTGCCCCTCTCCTCTATCCCCTCCCTCTCTCTCTCCATCTCCCCCTTTCACCCCCATCCTCTCTCTCCTCTTTTTCTCTTTCCCTCATCCCCTCCCCTCTCCCCATCTCTCTTCCTCGGCCCCTCCCTACCTCTTACTCTCTTCCCTCTCTCTCCCCCTCTTTCTCCCCACTCTCCCTCCCTCTTCCTCCTCCCTCTCTCACCCTCCTTCCCTCTCTCCTTCTCTCCTCCCTCCCCCCTCACCCTTCCCCCTCCCCCACCTTGTTGGCTCAAACCCTGAGCTGTTCCCTGCCATTGTGTAATGTCAGGATCCGTCCCAACTGGAATTCCACCAGTAGCCTGGGATTAGGCAGCTGGTTCATTGTAAACAGAAGGGTTTAACCCATGCCTACCCACTGCCCATACTGCTGTTAGAGGGAATTAACTTTCCCCCTCCCCTATTCTTTCCTGCCCCATTCCTTCTCCCACTCATCTCCCTCTCTGTCACCCTCATCCCCATCTCCCTATTCTGATCCTGTCTACGCAGCCCCCATATCCTTCAGATCCCACTCCTGTCCTGAGCTCAGACAACAGTTGCGCCCTCCCTGCGCTAATTTGTCGCAAACACTGGGGTGAGCCAGAGGAGCTTCGGAGGCAATGGCGAGGTGACCTTCGGGATCCCAGGTGAGGGAGAAAACTCAGGGAGATTGGGAAGGGTGAGGAGGTGAGCGGCTCGGGGAGCAAACAGATCAGGGAGGAGGGAGGTTTGGCGGGGAGGGACATCAGTGAGAAGGGACGTTGGTGAGGAGGTTGGGCAGGAGGGACATTGGCAAAAGGTAGTAGACACAGCCCAGCCCCCACCAATGAGAACATCTGCAAGGAAATCATCAAAGTCCCTTACTACCCAGCACACGCTCTGTTCTCCCTGTTGCCATCAGGAAAGAGGTATCGGTGCCACAAGATCTCACACCACCAGGTTCAGGAACAGCTGCTGCCCTTCTGCCATCAGACTCCTCAATTACAAATTCAATCAAGGACACATTTAACGACTCTTAGTTGTCCACTTTATAGATTATTTCTTTCTCTTCCTCTCTGTATAGAACCGTTAGTTGTTTACATTCGTTTACATGCTTATGCTGCCAACAGTTTTGTTTTTGCACTACCATTTACAACCAGTAAAAGCAGGCCAGTTCGGCCCTTCTAGTCTGTGCTGAGGATTTTCTCTCACCTAGTCCCAACTGGCCCTCAGTCCATAACCCTCCATACCTCTCCCATCCATACACCAATCCAACTTTTCCTTGAATATTAACATCAATCTCGCTTCCACCATGTCTGCCGGAGGTTCATTCCACACCCTCTCCAGCCTCTGCGTGAAGAAATTTCCCTTCATGTTTCCCCTAAACTTTTCCCCTTTTACTCTTAGTCCATGCCCTCTTGTTTGAATCTCCCCCACTCTCAGTGGAAAAAGCCTGTCCACATTAACTCTATCTGTCCCCCTTATAATTTTGAATGCCTCTATCAAATTGCCCCTCAATCATCTTCACTCCAGGGAATAAGGTCCCAGCCTGCTCACCCTTTCCCTGTAACTCACACCATGAAACCCCAGTAACATTCTCATAAGCCTCATCTGCCCTCCCTCTATTCTGTTTACATCCTTCCTGTAATTTGACGACCAAATGAAACACCAGCTTTCCATGTTACAGTGACACATTTCCTTGCTATTACTAAAACCAAATTAACAAACTTTAATTGGGAATCTGACAAAGATAATTTAGGAGTAACTCTTTCAAAATTTCCTAACAAAAGTAATTCAGGATTTAAAGAAAAATTCACTCCTGTTATCCATTGTAAAAATTTACTAATAGAAACCCCAAATGGGTTGACCTTTGAGCAAGACCAGGTAGAGTGAAGAAAAGTTCTAATTTCTGTTAAACATCTAAAGCATTGCTCCGATAAATCCGATCTCCATCTACTCAATTTCTGAGGACTAATATACAATTGATGTAAAAAATTATAATAAAGTAATCTGTATCATACATTGATAGTATTTGTCATAACCTCTTTACACAAATTTTGCCAGACTTGTTGATCTAATATCGAGTCCAAATCTCGTTCCCATCTTTCTTTCAAACAAACCTACATTTGGTGTCTGTTCTTATAATAATATATATGCAATTGAAATAAACTTTTTAATCTTTGCATCAACCATGATTTGTTCCAAATTTGAAAGATCTTTTAAAATCATTTCCAGTCCTAATTTCTCTCTCAAATAAGCCCTCACATGAAAATAACAAAACAACGTATTGAAATAATGTAACTATTAATTGATCAAAAGACATCAGTCGATTATTTTCATAACAATCACCCAAATTAGAGATTCCCTTGTGATACCATATATTTAAAAAAGGATAATCTTTTGAAAAAAAGCAATAAAGGATTAATTACTGGTGTTTTTAATCAATGAATGTATCCATCAATTTTTAATTTAGCTTTATTCCAGATGTTCAACAAATGTTTTAGTATCGGAGCTTCCTTATCTAACATTTCCTAACTTATAGAAATCTCGAAAAAAAAAAATTCAGGTAGAGATATAGGTAAAGTTTGCAATAAATATTGAAGTTGTGGAAAAAAATATTCATTTTAATACAATTAACTCTTCCGATTAACATAATTGGTAAACTTATCCTTTTCTTTAAACCTTCCTCTATCTTTTTAAGTAATGGAATATAATTTACTGCACATAATATTTCAAATTTGGCTTCATCCACCAATGCCTTATCCAACTTCAACATCCCAACTCCTGTACTTAATACTCTGATTCATGAAAGTCAACAAACTAAATTACCATTAAGTGGTAATTCTGCCTGGCCCACAGGAAAAGGAATCGAAGGTTTGTATGTGGTGTCACATACGGACTCGGACAATAAATCTGGTCCTGAGGAAGGATGGGGAGGGAGGTTGGGGAGAGGGGAAGTTGAGGAAAGTTGTGGAGGGTTGGGAAATGGAGGTTGAGGAGGGTTTGGAGATGGGGGGTTGAGGAGGGTTGGGAGAGGAAGGTTGAGGTTGGGGGAGGGAAGTTGAGGAAGGTTAGGGAGGGGGGAGGTTGAAGAGGCTTGGGAAAGGGACATTGAGGAGGGTTGGGAAGAAGGGAGGTTGGGGAGGGTTGGGAGAGGGGGATTGAGGAGGGTTTGGGGATGGAGGTTGGGGAAGGTTGGGGAGGTAGTTGGGGATGCAGAATGACAAGTTTATTGTCAGGCACAATGTACAATGGACATCAGCTCCTACATTCCTGCTTCCTGCAGCTGCCCAAATACTTGTAGAGTAAGAAAATGCAAAAACAACGTCAAAATACAATGCAGTAGTGCACATAATTGAATTAAAACAGATGATGCAGTTAAAGTCCTAAAATCTGGATTACTCCAGGATCGGATTGGTTTGGATTTTTGGATTTTCCAGTTTCTCAGGCAGGACATCTGTGGTGCTCACACAATGCACATACACAGGGACGCAAAGCACGTACACAGGGACACAATTAACGTGCACAGGGACACAAAGCATGTTCACAGGGACGCAATGCATGCACACCCTGACCCAATGCACGTACATAGGGAAGCAAAGCACGCGCTCAAGCATTGCACACACTCAATGCATACGGACACTCAATGCACACACCCAGCAATGCACTCATGCAGGCACACAAGGCACGCAATACTCGCAGGCACGCAAAGCACAACCACACATAAGAGCCGGGAGATTTCGAGGTCTGGGTACTCAGGTGATCCGGATTTCTGGGACCTAGATTTTCGGACTTTTACTGTAACTACAACCATTAGATAACAAATATTCGCAGTTCTCCCAGTGCAAAGAAAAACATAGGGGCAAGAGGCAGCCCATTTGTGGTGTCAGGAACAGTCCCTGTCAAAGTCAAAGTACAAAATTATCGTCAGAGTACACACTGTATGAGCTCAGGAATTGAAGCTGGAGTTGGATGAACTCCGGATCATTCAGGAGGATGAGAAGGTGATAGACAGGAGTTACAGGGACACTATCACACCTGGGAGGCAGGAGGAGACACATCTGTTGCCATTCTCCTCAATAACAAGTCTACTATTTTGGATGCTGTTGGTGGGGAACAACCTACCAGGGACAAGCCACGGCGATCAGGTCTCTGGCACAGAGCCTGGACCTGTGGCTGAGGAGGTGAGATGAGCTATAGTGAGAGGGGATTCCATAGTTAGGGGGACAGATAAGAGGTTCTGTGGAAGGGATCAAGTATCCCGGATGGTCTCCTGCCTCCCTGATGCCAGGGTCTGAGATATCTCAGATCGAGTTCATGGCCTTCTCGGGAGGGAGGGTGAGCAGCCAGATGTCGTGGACCATGTCAGGAACAATGACATGGGTAGGAAAGGTGAGCAGGTCCTGCAAGGGTAACTCGGGGAGTTAGACACTAGGTTGAAGGACAGGACCTCCAGGGCTGTGATCTCAGGATGACGACCCAGGGCACGTACTGGAGAGGTTCGAGATAGGAGAATAAAGCAGCATAACTCATGGCTAAAGACATGGTGCAGGAGGGAGGGCTTCAGGTTTCGGGATCATTGGGCTCTGCTCCAGGGAAGGGGGAACCTGTTGTGTCGGGACGGTTTGCATCTGAACTGAAGGGGACTAATATCCTTGTAAGAAAATTTGCTGGTGCTGCTCCAGTGGTTGGAGGGGGGAGTGGTGGGGGTGGTGGTTTAAACTAGATTTGAAATGGGTATCGGAACAAGAAATGCTGGAGCAGATACAAGATTGGAGGCAAGCAGTATTGTTGGAAAGGCAGGCGACCTTAGAGCGTGGATTGGCACGTGGAATTATGACATTGTGGCCATCAGTGCAACTTGGTTGCAGGACTGGCAGTTCAATGTTCTGACAGAGTGAACGGGGAGGGGGTGTTGGGGAGGTGGTGGGGGGGAATAAAAAGAGTGGTATTGCTCATCAAGAAAAATGTGCTCACTCAGCTGTACAGAGGCAGGAAGGCCAGTGGGCTCATGAGTGGAGCTGAGGTCCAGGAAAGGTGTGACCACCCTCATGGGGTTGTATTATAGACCATCCAATGGTCAACAAGAATTGGAAGAGCAAATCTGTAGAGATAGCAGACAGCTGCAGGAAACATAAAGATGTGATAGGAGATTTTAACTGTCCACTTATTGACTGGGGCTCCCATTACTGTAAAAGGGATGGATGGCTTGAAACTTGTCAAATGTGTTCAGGAAAGTTTTCTCAACTAATTTCGACCATTTTTCTTACTACTCCCATTCGCAGCACCATTACGCTTCGGAGATCCATTAGGCTTGGATTTCTGTAATTCAGAACTCTGAGATTTATTAGGCAAAGAATTGGCAAATGACAAAGCATCAGTTTCATCATCAAAGAATTCAACGTGAATCGCCAGAAAAAAACCTTCAGCATAGCAGGATATCTAAAAGCAAACCGATAACCCTTTTTCCACAGCACTGCTTTCGCCGGATTAAATTCTTTCTGACGGCGCATCACATCTTGACTTAAATCTGGATTTAAAAAAAAACTCTGTGTCCCTGAAGCAATATTGGACTTTGACTCTGCCGGGCTTTCTGAATTGCCAGTCGCAAAATTAATTTGTGTGGGAATGTTCAAAAGTTAAACCTTTTTGGGAAAAGATTATTAAAGTTTTGCAAGATTTATTTCAAATAGATTTGTTTATGGATCCATGGCTGTGCCTATTAGGATATATGAATCCATTAACAATAAGTTTAGATAAATTACGGGTTGCGTTTATTTGTTTTAAGTTTGGCAGTAGCTAGGAAATGTAAAGCGGTAACTTGAAAAAATGATGTAGACCTAAGTATACAGAGGTGGGATAATGAAATTCAATCATGTTTCTATTTAGAGAAAATTACACATAATTTGAGGAATGATTATTCTTTTTTTGAAAATATGTGGACTTCATATTTGAAATGTATGAAGCTAAATGTTAAGTAATTATTATTTTTATTTGCATTGTAATTCAACCCATGCTATATACTCATATTTTATAATTACCTTCTTTCTGTTTGTTAAGTTCTGGGGGGAGGGAGGGGGTAAGGGGAATAAGGTTTTTTTTCATGTATGTTTTGTTATATTGTATTTCTTTTGTGATCCTTTGTAAAATTTAAAATAAATTTTCCAGAGAAAAAGGAAAGTTTTGTCAATCAATATACAGCGGTACTAACCAGAGAGATTGGATTTCCTATTAGGCAACAAGACAGAAAATTTTGGTTCACGTGATGGAGTAGTGGCCGGACGGTGAACTCCAGCCCTCTCCAGAAAAGTCGGAAAAAACAAAGGAAAACACAAAGGCACAGAAATAAAAGTTAAAGAAAAGTGAGTATAAAGGTGGAAAAAAGATGGCGACAAAAAAAGAAAAATTGAAATCAACGGTAAGAAGCGAGGAAGAGAAGACAAGGGAGGAAGAAGGTGAAGGCCTTACCTGTTCGAAGAGGCCCGCGGTGGAGAGAGAAACCCGCTCCCTCAGGTCGGTAAATAATGGACTACAAAAATGGCTCGCTGAGCCGAAAAAAGTGCGCAACCGCGCATGAAAAAAAACACACCGACGGGAGGGGTGACCAGCTGGGGAGTCGATCTCCACAGCCGGCAACGACAGCTGCAGAACACCTGCAGCAAGAAGAGAACACAGAAGACAATGGAAACAAGAAAGAAGAGAAGAAAAGGGCAACAAAGAAACAACAGATGGCCAACCCAGAGGAAGAAGAAGAGGAAGAGAAAGAGTACAGTGAAATAGAAGAAGAAGGGAAAGGCAAGATAAAGGATTTACTTTCTCTTATTAAACAATACATGGAGACATTTAAAGAATGGCAAACACAGGAATTTAATGATTTAAGAAGAAGAATAAACAACACAGAAGAGAAAATGAATAAAATAGATATGACCTTAACAGAAATGGGAAAGAAAATGGACAAGATGGAAGAGCGGGCAGTAGCAGCAGAAATGGAGGTAGAGGACTTAAAAAAGAAATTAGAGGAATCTAATAAAAAAGTTACAGAGACACAAGAACTGTTAGCTCAGAAAATAGATATAATGGAAAATTCTTTTTTCTTTGGCTTGGCTTCGCGGACGAAGATTTATGGAGGGGGTAAAAAGTCCACGTCAGCTGCAGGCTCGTTTGTGGCTGACAAGTCCGATGCGGGACAGGCAGACACGATTGCAGCGGTTGCAGGGGAAAATTGGTTGGTTGGGGTTGGGTTTTCCTCCTTTGCCTTTTGTCAGTGAGGTGGGCTCTGCGGTCTTCTTCAAAGGAGGTTGCTGCCCGCTGAACTGTGAGGCGCCAAGATGCACGGTTTGAGGCCATGTCAGCCCACTGGCGGTGGTCAATGTGGCAGGCACCAAGAGATTTCTTTCGGCAGTCCTTGTACCTTTTCTTTGGTGCACCTCTGTCACGGTGGCCAGTGGAGAGCTCGCCATATAACACGATCTTGGGAAGGCGATGGTCCTCCATTCTGGAGACGTGACCCATCCAGCGCAGCTGGATCTTCAGCAGCGTGGACTCGATGCTGTCGACCTCTGCCATCTCGAGTACTTCGACGTTAGGGATGTAAGCGCTCCAATGGATGTTGAGGATGGAGCGGAGACAACGCTGGTGGAAGCGTTCTAGGAGCCGTAGGTGGTGCCGGTAGAGGACCCATGATTCGGAGCCGAACAGGAGTGTGGGTATGACAACGGCTCTGTATACGCTTATCTTTGTGAGGTTTTTCAGTTGGTTGTTTTTCCAGACTCTTTTGTGTAGTCTTCCAAAGGCGCTATTTGCCTTGGCGAGTCTGTTGTCTATCTCATTGTCGAGCCTTGCATCTGATGAAATGGTGCAGCCGAGATAGGTAAACTGGTAGACCGTTTTGAGTTTTGTGTGCCCGATGGAGATGTGGGGGGGCTGGTAATCATGGTGGGGAGCTGGCTGATGGAGGACCTCAGTTTTCTTCAGGCTGACTTCCAGGCCAGACATTTTGGCAGAATATGAGAGAGTTTATAAAAGATTGGATCCCTAGGATCCTAGGATGTCCAGAACTACAGCAAGAAATGGAAATAGAAAGGGCACATAGAGCATTGGCCTTTAAACCACAACCACAACAAAAACCAAGATCTATTTTAGTAAAATTCCTAAGAGATACTACAAGAGAAAAGGTACTGGAGAAGACAATGGAAAAAGTAAGAGAGGGCAACAAGCCACTGGAGTATAAAGGGCAAAAAATCTTCATTTATCCAGATATAAGTTTTGAACTCCTAAAGAAGAGAAAGGAGTTCAATACAGCAAAGGCGATTTTATGGAAGAAAGGGTATAAATTTATACTAAAGCATCCAGCGGTATTGAAAATATTTATTCCAGGACAACAAAACAGACTATTCTCGGATCCAGAGGAAGCACGAAAATTTGCAGAACAATTACAAAATAGACTGAGGGATGAAGACGTGTAATGAGAGTAAAAATGATCACGATTGATATGTATGTGGGTAAAGAGGTATAAGAGTGTATAGGTATAATGTGCATACGTGAATGTATCTGTATTTAGAGGAAAATATAGATAGTATAGACAAGAATTAATAAGGGAAGGTAATGGAATAGAGAGAATAAGGAGGGAATTAAAAGAGTGACCTTTGTTACATATGAAAAGTGAAATCTTTTCTGGGGGGGGCTGGGTGGGGGGGAGTTGCGGTCACTGCAAAATCAGTTGACGCTTGCGAGTGAATTCGCAAACCCAAATGGAGAGGGGAGATGTGGTTGTCCGACAAGGGATAAAGGACAACTCAGGAGGGGAAGGGGAGATTGGGGCTAAAGAAGTTATAAATAGGAGAATAAGGAAAATGTTTGATGTTTTAGGAATGTTGTCTTATAAAGGGTTTAAAATAAGAAAACAGAAATGGAAAAGGAGGAAAGGTAATGATGGAAAAACAGAAAGGGAAGATAAACAATGTATAAAATGGCTACGTTGAACTATATGACTTTAAATATTAATGGAATACATAACCAAATTAAAAGGAAGAAACTGCTAAATTTACTGAAAAAAGAAAAAATTGATATAGCATTTGTCCAAGAAACACACTTAACTGAATTAGAGCACAAGAAATTAAAGAGAGATTGGGTAGGACATATAACAGCAGCATCGTATAATTCAAAAGCAAGAGGAGTGGCTATATTAATTAGTAAAAATGTGCCATTTAAAATAGAAGAGGAAATAATAGATCCAGCAGGGAGATATGTTATGATAAAATGTCAGATATATTCAGAGTTTTGGAATCTACTCAATGTATATTCACCTAACGAAGAAGATCAAAAGTTTATGCAAGATATCTTTTTGAAGGTAGCTAATACGCAAGGGAACATACTAATAGGAGGGGATTTCAACCTGAATTTGGATTCAAATATGGATAAAACTGGAAAAAAAATTAACAGAAAGAACAAAGTAACCAAATTTATAATTAAATCAATGCAAGAAATGCAACTTTTAGATATATGGAGGAAACAAAACCAAAAAGAAAAGGAATATTCATATTACTCGGCTAGACATAAAACATACTCAAGAATAGACCTATTTTTGTTATCAGCTAGTATGCAAGATAGAGTAAGAAAAGCAGAATATAAAGCTAGAATACTATCAGACCATTCACCCTTAATATTGACAGTAAAGCTAGAGGACATCCCTCCAAGAATGTATAGATGGAGATTAAACCCCATGCTACTTAAAAGGCAGGATTTTAGAGAATTTATTGAAAAACAATTAAAAATGTATTTTGAAATAAATACGGAATCAGTGGAAGATAAGTTTATACTATGGGATGCAATGAAAGCATTCATTAGAGGGCAAATAATAAGTTATGTAACCAAGATGAAGAAGGACTATAATCAGGAAACAGAGCAGTTGGAAAGGGAAATAGTAAATATAGAAAAAAAATTAGCAATGAAGGAAGATACAACTAAAAGAAGAGAATTGGCGGATAAAAAAATAAAATATGAAACATTACAAACATATAAGGTAGAGAAGAATATAATGAAGACAAAACAGAAATATTATGAACTGGGTGAAAAAACGCACAAAATCCTAGCATGGCAGCTTAAGACAGAACAAGCTAAGAAAATGGTATTGGCATCAAGGAAAAAAGACAAACAAATTACATATAATCCAAAAGAAATTAAGGAAAACTTTAGAGAATTCTATGAACAATTATACCGAACTGAAAACGAAGGGAAAGAAGGGAAAATAGATGAATTTTTGACTAAAATGGAACTTCCAAAACTACAAATAGAGGAACAAAATAAATTAACAGAACCATTTGGAACAGTAGAAATACAAGAGATAATAAAAAAATTACCAAATAATAAGACACCAGGAGAGGATGGATTTCCAATAGAATTCTACAAAACATTTAAAGACTTATTAATTCCGCCCCTCCTGGATGTAATCAACCAGATTGATGAAACACAAAGCTTACCAGATTCATGTAAAACAGCAATAATTACAGTAATACTAAAACAAGGGAAAGATCCACTCTCACCAGCGTCATATAGACCAATATCTTTACTAAACACAGATTATAAGATAATAGCTAAACTATTAGCAAACAGATTAGCAGAGCAGGTACCGAAAATGGTAAATTTAGACCAAACTGGATTTATCAAAAAAAGACGCACAACAGACAATATTTGTAAATTTATTAACTTAATTCATGCAGTAGAAGGAAATAAAGCACCTGCAGTAGCAGTTGCTTTAGACACAGAGAAGGCCTTCGACAGAGTAGAATGGAATTATTTGTTCAAAGTATTGCAAAAATTCAGTTTACCGGAGAAGTATATTAATTGGATTAAAGCATTATATAAGGGACCGTTAGCGAAAGTGACAGTAAATGGACATGTATCAAGCAATTTAACTTAAGCAGGTCAACGCGGCAGGGATGCCCACTATCACCTTTATTGTTTGCGTTAGCTATAGAACCACTAGCAGAATTGATAAGAATAGATAATAATATAAAAGGAATAAAAATAAAAGACAAGGAATATAAAATCAGTCTATTTGCGAATGATGTTATAGTGTACTTAACAGAACCAGAAGTATCAATAAAAGAATTATATAAGAAATTGAAGGAATATGGAGAAGTGTCGGGTTACAAGATAAACGTAAATAAAAGTGAAGCAATGCCTATGAATAATGCGGATTTCTCAAAATTTAAGAAGGAATCTCCATTTAGATGGCAAATGCAGGCAATAAGATACCTAGGTGTACAAATAAACAAAAATCTCGGCCAATTATATAAACTCAATTATTATCCACTAATGAAAAAATTACAGGACGATTTAGAGCATTGGAAAGATTTACCACTAACACTAATAGGAAGGATAAACTGTATTAAAATGAACATTTTTCCAAGGATATTATACTTATTTCAGGCATTGCCAATACAACTGACAGAAAAATTCTTCAAAGAGTTAAAGAAAATAATAAGGAAATTTTTATGGAGAGGGGGGAAACCGAGGATAGCACTAGATAAATTAACAGAATGGTATAAACAAGGAGGCTTACAATTGCCAAACTTTAAAAATTATTATAGAGCCGCACAATTAAGATACCTATCAGATTTTTATCAAACAAGGGAAAAACCAGACTGGACGAGATTAGAATTAGATAAAATAGGAGAAAAGATACCTGAACACATATTATATAAATGGGATGAAAAATTGGTACAACATAGAAGTTCTCCAGTATTACATCATCTCCTCAATATTTGGAAGAAGATTCATGTAGAAAGAAATAAAACAAATTATCAATTACCAAAACTAATATTGACGCAAAATAAGTTACTCCCTTTTACAATAGATAACCTTTCCTTTAGAGAATGGGAAAAAAAAGGGATTAAAAGAATAGAAAATTGTTTTTCAGGAAGTAGATTCTTATCCTTTGAACAAATGAGAGATAAGTACAATATAACTGGAGATACAGCGCTGGCATATTACCAATTGAGATCCTACTTGAAGGATAAATTAGGAAGCAGTTTGAGTTTGCCAGAGGGAAGTAACCTTGAATATGTGATTACAGATACAATGTTAATCAAAAGATTTATAACAAATATGTATATTAAACTGCAAGAAAAGGAGAATGAGGAAACAAATGGTAAAACTAAACAAAAATGGGAACAAGATTTAAATATAAAGATAAAAAAGGAAACATGGGAGAAATTATGTTCTGGAACGATGAGAAATACAATAAATACGAGGCTACGTATGATACAATATAACTGGTTACACAGACTATACATTACACCTCAAAAGTTAAATAAATGGGACCCAACAGTATCTGATAGATGTTTTCGATGTAAAAAAGAAATGGGAACAACAATTCATGCAATCTGGACATGTGAGAAAGTAGAAAAATTTTGGGAAGATCTCAATCAGATATTAAATAAAATAACAGAAAACAATATACCAAAGAATCCAGAGATCTTTCTCCTAAGTAACATAAAAAACAAAGAATTTGGAATTGATTTGGAGGATGCACAAAAAAGATTTGTTAAGCTAGCTCTAGCCGTAGCAAAAAAATGTATTATGTCAACTTGGAAATTGGAAGATAATCTGAAAATACAACAATGGTATATAGAAATGAATAAATGTATTCCATTAGAAAAAAATTACATATAGTTTAAGAAATAATATTGAAATATTCGAACAAATATGGGAGCCTTACATTAAATACAATAGCGAAAACCTACCGGGGACAATCATTACCTAAGTTGATGGAAGGAGAAGGAAAGAAAAGAATGGACTCAGTAGAATTTCTGGTATATTTTTGTTGAATGACAACATTGTCTGACTGGTTTAATGTAACCTAGATTGTATACCTAAAATGGATGGGGGGGGGGTGGCTTGGGAGGAGGGGGGAGAGAAAAAGTCACTGTATATGTGTGAAAAAGAAAAAGTGTGTATCATGGCTAATGTGATTTATGGTGTGAAAAATAAAAAATTTAAAAAAAAAAGAGAATGGGCGGCGGTAAAGGAAGGTCGTTGTTTACCATCTATGAATAGTTTTAAATGCCCTTCATCACTTTGGCCCTTGTTAACGTAGCGGAAAAGGTTTAATTATTGATAAAATTGTTCCGAGTTATTCTATTGTTTGTATATCGTGAAATACATATATCAAAACATTTCGTGTAACATTTTCAATATGTTCCGCAATATTGAATATAACTGCGTTATATTTGCAGATAATTTGACTAGACTTGCATCATAAGCAAAAAAAATAAATAAATCCAAAGACCATGCGCCCCAACAACAGGAATCAGATTGAAACGAAGTGTCAGGAAAAATCTAAATCCTGCCACATTCCCACAGATAATAAATGTGATATCTGTTATAAAGCACAAGCCCAGACGCCACGTTTTAAAAATGTTTCATTAAAATTTGACGAATTCGTCAGTATATATATATTTTTTTAATACTATGCTTTTTTATTAGCTTAAGTGCGGCGTAAGTACATTTTGATGTGGAACTTTTTTGCGTGTCTTTCATTTTGTAAAGCATTAAAATAATCTTGGTTCCTTACACTTATTCTGACAAGTTGAATAAATTCTGGTACCACCGAAAAAAAAAAAGACAGAAAATTTTGCATCCAGTGATCATAACATCATTAATTTCAAGTTAATTATGGAGAAGGATGGGTCCGGGTCTCGGGTTGAGATTCTAAACTGGAGGAATTCTGAGGAAATGAGAAAGAATCTAGAAAGCATGGATTGGGATAAATTGCTTTTCCAGGCAAGGATGTGCGAGGGAAGTGGAGGACCTTCAAAGCTGTAATTTTGAGAGCACAGAGTTTGTATGTTTCTGTCGGGATCAAAGGCAAGGCTAACGGGCAATAGGCAACCTTGTTTTGCGAGAGGTACTGGGGATCTGGTTTAGAAGAGAGAGGTGTGTAGCAGGTGTAGGCAACACAGAGCCTAAATCAGGAAGGCCTAAAAGAAGATATGAGGTTGCTTTGGCAAACAACGTGAAGGAAAATCCTAAGGGTTTCTACAGGTATATTAAAAACTGTTAGAAATAGAAGTACCTTTAAAGAAATTGCTCGAGACAAATATTGAGAACAAAGAACATTTATTACAACAATGCAAAGTTGGGTGCTTCCCCTTACCCTGGGAATACACACATACACTGGGGCTCACCCAACTTTTATACAGTGAATTTCAGTATCAGAATACCCTCCCCCTTACATTCTTCTGCCCCCTGGATGGGTTTGGCAGAGGCAATCCTTCCTGCCTACGTGCAGTTTCAGTATACTTGGAGGACCAGGGGGTATCCTGTCGGTGTCTTCTTATGCCATTATTCCCATTGTCCTTATTCACATCCTAGCCCTTGTCCCCATTCACACCTTCCCGACTCTCAGGGCTACAGTCCCTTCATCTGCAGGGTTCGTTAATCTTGTCTAGGGTTTACTAGTTAAATGCATACTTGAAAAATCTGTGTATGGCTTACTAATTATATATGTATAACTTGCTAATACTGTCTAAGGTCTTTTAATTATTTATGCAAGCCTTGCTAATTCTATCTGGGGCTTGGCGACCCTTATCTCATTCAGACTAACTCTACTTCTATTCTCAATTGTCTGTCCTTCTCTCCTTCATTCAGTGAACTTGCTGCTGTAGGAGATTATTATCTTACTCAGACAGTGTCAGCTTCCTGCCTTCTAATATCCATGTCTCATGTTGTTTGTACTGGCTTCATTCATTTACTTATGTATCAATTTTATTTTCTTCATTTCTTCATGTTCATATTGCAATGTCAGTTTTTCTCATCTCTCACAAAACCAATGGACAAAATTGGTCCCCTTGAAGATCAGAGTGGTCGGCTCTGCATGGAGCCAAAAGTGTGGGGGAGATCTTAAATGAGTTTTTTGGCATCAGTATTCACTCAGGAAATGGGGACACAGTTGAGGGAAGTAGGAAAACAAGTAGTGAGGTTATGGAGCCTATACAGAGTAAAGAGAAGGTGGTGCTTGCTGTCGTAAAGCAAATAAGGATAGATTTATCCCCAGGGTCTGACAAGATATTCCCTTGGACCTTGAGGGAAGCTAGTGTAGAAATTGCAGGAGCTCTGGTAGTAATATTTAAAATGTCCTCACCACGTGTGCGGAGCCGGATCATTGGAGGGTAGCTCATGTTGTTCCGTTGTTTAAAGGAAGTTCCAAAAGTGACCATGAAAATTATTGACCAGTGAGCCTGACATCAGTAGTAGGTAAATTTGGTGGTGTCACTAGGGTTGATGTCACCCACCCCCACCCCCCCTCCACCACAGACCTCCTCCTGTACCAGACTCTCCAGAATCCTGAGTAATTTTTTTTGTACTAACGTTACTGGTAAATAGTAATTCCCGTCTATCACTAAGTGTAATGACAATAGTAGTGAGATAAACCATGAGCAAAATTAAAATGACGCCTGTAGTTGCACTAGCCATTCAATGAGCGAAGGGACCACGTAGAGTCGAATCAAGCAACTTTAATAGAATTCTCGCGTGCGCTTAAATCCCTTGGAACTCAATGGCGCTGGTGATTCCCGCGACCTTGATGATGTCAGCCACCAGGCCATGGGCTGCGAGCCGCCACACACCTTTAAATTACAATATCACGGGCATAGCAGCAACAAAAGCAACAGCACAGGCTTGTGGTGCGTGCATACTATTACCCGGCTCCCATCTTCAGGGGACGATAATGTGGCAAATTGGATCAGGAAGTTTGCAGATGACCCCAAGTTTGGTGGCTTTCAAGGCTTGCAGAGGGATTTGGATTGGCTGGAAAAATGGGCTGAAAAATGGCAGGTGGAATTTAATGCAGACAAGCATGAGGTGTTGCCCTTTGGAAGGACAAACCAAGAAAGGATGTACCCAGTAAATGGCAGGAGAAGGGCAGAGTGCAGTAGAACAGAGGGATCTGGGAATACAGATAGGTAATTCCTTGAAAGTGGCGTCACAGGAAGATAGGGTTGTAAAGAGCTTTGGTCATTTTGGCCTTCATAAATCAAAGTATTGAGGAAAGGAGCTGGGATGATATGGTAAAGTTGTAAAAGACATTAGTGAGGCCAAATTTGGAGTATTGTGTGCAGTTTTGGTCACCTAACTACAGGAAAGATATCAGTAGGATATAAAGAGTGCACAGAAGATTTACCAGAATAATGCCCAAACTTCAGGAACTGAGTAACAGGGAAAAGTTAAACAGGTTTGGACTTTATTCCCTGTACTGTAGAAGAATAAAAGAAGATTTAATAGAGATATTTAAAATTATGAGGGGAATAGACAGAGTAAATGTGGGTAGGCTTTTTTCCCCTGAGGGTAGGCAAGATTCAAGCCAGAGAACATGGGTGAATGTTGAAAGGGGAAACATTTAGGGCGAACATTGGTGGGGGGGGGGGGGGGGGAAACTTCTTCACACAGAGAGTGGTGTGAGTGTGGAACGAGCTGCCAGCTGAAGTGGTGAATACCGGCTCAAATTGAACATTGAAGAAGAATTGGACAGACACATGGATGGGAGGGGTATGGGGGGGTGGGGGGTTGCGCTATGGACAGGACGCAGGTCAGTGGGATTAGGCAGAAAAATAGTTTGGCAGACTAGAAAGGCTAAAAGGCTACATGGTTCTATCACATGACATAACGCCGAGATTCTTTCAGTGCGGGACAGGCAACTGTAAACTATACTCAAAGGAAGAACTGGCGGTGCAAATGCAGATGTTATCAATATACAGTAATAATGAGCAAAATAAGTGTCCTTGTACGAGTCTCTGGTGGACTCTGTGATTCAGGAGGTGGGGGGAAGACTCAGGAGGATAATGCTGAACCTGGTGTCACGAGTCCTCTAGCACCTGTAGCTCCTTCCTAAATACAGCAGCGAGTAGAACATGTCCTGGGTGGAATGGATCCTTGATGATTGACGCTGCTCTCCCATGGGAACATTCCATGTCGATGTCTTCGATGGTGGGGATATTGCGCCTGTGATGCACTGGCCTGACCCTGATTAGTGTAACAATGGACGTTTCAAGAGACAACATGCTTATTGTCATCAGCCCCTTTCACACTTAATCCCACTAAATTGGCTGCTCAGTGTCCCGGGATAGGAATGGGGAGGGCTTTGTATTTTCACACTTGACCACTCCTAACTAGGACACTGAAGCCTTTCACACTTGCAAAGAGCCATCCCAGGGTTAGGACTGTTCTACCTTCTGTCGGTGATGTCACGACCCATCAAGCAATAATGGACCTGTCCTAAATCCTGATCAATGTATTATGATCTTCTATTTGAACATAGAAGTACAGCACAGTATTAGCTCTTCTGCCCTTGTTGTTGTGCCGACCTATATAAACCTTGGACTGTGTGAAAGCACAAGCCGTAAATAGCAATATGGACAATTTTTTATACAGTGTGGGAAAGTTGGTAACAATTCATACAAATAGTGTACAATTTGCACCATGGGGAAAAAGCAATGGCGGACCTGCCCTCCCAGAATTCCATACGGCAGAGAAAGGGCTGCATGCCCGGCTGCATGCACAGAGCACTCATGGAGGGGTTTCTCTGCTGCATGACATTCTGGGAAGTTAAGTCCACCAGTCCCATGGTCTTTATAAATTATGCTGTTTAAAAATTATCCACTATTGCTATTTCTCTCTCTCTCTCCCACTGCGACATTCTGAGGGCAAAGTTTTTTAAAAATCATTTTAATCTTCTCTTCCTTCACGTTCCTGCACTCATGGAAAAACTTGGGTCATTTCAATCCCACAATGCAATTACCTGTTTCACACTTGCCTGATTGCAACGCCAGTGTCTGCAGGCGCCGGGGATTGTACTAGGGGTCGAAGCCGTCAGTCCCTAGCTGAGGTGATGTCATCTGAAGCTGGCGTTGAGCCAATTTTGCTTTCTCTCTGGGCACTTTAAAGGCTGATTGGCAGTTAATTCCTGGGACCACTTGCAAGTGTGAAAGGGGCCATCGACAGGCACTGAAATTGGGACGCTGCAGGTTGGAAGCACTGTTCAGTACATTGTAACAAAAAATATAAAGTACATACTGAAGTGCCAGTTGATGAAGTAGACAAAGACGATGTGGTCAAACAATAATCATGGCTTTTATTAGCAGAAACTCATGGTACAATAATGAAAGACAAAAGATGTATATACAGTAATATCCAAGGGGAGTGTCCTTTACAGTAGAGATAATGAACAGCCAATGTTAGTACAGCAAGGCTCGCCAGAGGGGAGACAGGCAGCTTGGCAGACATTCACCACATATACAAGTTTTAAATTTGCTATCACACAATTCACATGTAATTAAGGTAAATGCTCCAGATTTTATTCAAGGGTATTTGTATACATTTTGGTTTGACCATAATGTTTGGGACATTTGACTCCACAGGTGTTTAATTGCTTCGGGCAGCAACCTCCTTTGAAGAAGACCGCAGAGCCCACCTCATTGACAAAAGACAAAGGAGGAAAAACCCAACACCCAACCCCAACCAACCAATTTTCCGCTGCAACCGCGTCTGCCTGTCCCGCATCGGACTTGTCAGCCACAATCGAGCCTGCAGCTGACGTGGACTTTTACCCCCTCCATAAATCTTTGTCCGCCAAGCCAAGCCAAAGAAGAAGAGATGCAGGTATAAAGAGCTAGGCTTACTTCTAAGCTTTTGATTCCCTTTGGAGTCTGCAGTTTCCATTGTTCAACAGGAGGACCAGAGTTGTGGCAATGAAAGTCAAAGAACCTATTGTGAGGCTGCAAAACAAGAACAGTGAGAGACATCGCCCAAACCTTTGGATTTCCAAAAAGCAACAGTTTGGGACATTATTAAGAAGAAGGAGTGCACTGGTGAGCTCAGTAATCCCAAAGGGTCTGTTTGGCCAAGGAAGATCTCCACTGTTGATGACAGAAGAATTCTCATCACAATGAAGAAAAATCCCCAAGCATCTATCTGACAGAGCAGGTGTGGGTACGTAGATGGCTACCGGTCTGCAGAAAATTTCAGGTAATACAGAGGCTACATTGCAAGATGCAAATTATGGCAAAGGCGGTGGGCTTTGGATCTTGCAGTTCCTTTCTTACAATATTGTGATACAGGCTCATCTGTCCACAAAACTTTTCTTCCCCACCCCCAGAATTCTGCAGGCTCTTTTAAATACTTCTTGGCAAACGGCAAACTGGCCATCCTGTTTCTGTGGGTGACTAGTGGTTTGCATCTGGCAGCGTAGCCTCTGTGGTGAAGGCTTCTGTTGGCAGTCGTCATAGACGCATCCACACTGAAGAGTGTTACTGCTCTGTCAGACGCGTGTTTGGGGATCTTCCTTCGTTGTAATGAGAAATGTTCGGTCATCAGCACTGGAGATCTTCCTTGGAACACTGATCCCTTCGGGATTACTGAGCTCACCAGCGCACTCTTTCTTCTTAATGATTCGCTTTTTGGAAATCCAAAGGTTTGGGCGATGTCTCGGACTGTTTCATCCTTGCTTTTCATAATGGCTTCTTTGACTTTCATTGCCACAACTCTGATCCTCCTGTTGAACAATGGCAACTACAGACTCCAAAGAGGATCAAAAGCTTAGAAGCCAACCTGGCTCTCTCATACCTGCATCTATAAAAAGGGGAAATGAAAGAAAACAGTGTGTTCATCCCAAATATTGTGGAGGGCACTGTAGCTGTTGGGAAGGAGTTACACACGGAAGATGGTAGATTTGGAGGAAGATCCACAGTCTGTACAAATTGGAAACCTCCCCTCCTCCTCACCGACGATCAATGCCAAGGCAGCGCGCTCTACTTACTCCATGCCACCTACAAATTCGCCATTGACACCACGGCCATTGGCAGACCTGCAGCCGGCAAACGAGGAAGCAAACACGAAGGATGAGCTCATTGGGTGACATCACGACAGCAACCTTGCGCGCAGTGTCAGCAAGACCAAGGAGGAAGCCAGGGGAACATGGCCCAGTCCTCTTTGAGGGCTCAGCAGAGGAGAGGATCAAGAACTTCAAATTCCTGGGTGTCAAGATCCGTCCTGGGGCGCCAGCAGCTATACTGTGTGAGGAGTTTGGTATGTCACCACAGACTGCCAGAAATTTCTAAAATATAGTGTCTGGTTGCATCAGTGTTGGTATGCAGCTGCCAATGGCCAGGAAAAAAAACTCACAGTGAGTTATCTTGACCAGGCACAGACCCAGCAGCCCAGAAACAGATTCTTCCCATCAGATTTCTGAATGGACAATGAACCACAGACACGATCTCACTTTCGCCTACTTTCTTGCACTGTTTATTTATTCTTGAAATGTAATTTTATGGCAACATTTGCACTTAAATTCTCCCGCCAAACAACAAATTTTGCATCACGCTCCTTACGGTAAATTCTGCTTGAGAAACTCAGCAGGTTACACGGCATCCAGAGGGAGCAAGGGTGGGGGAGGGGTGTTCAAAACCAATGTTTCGGGCCAGAGACTTTCGTCAGGGTATGAGCAGAGAGCAGACAGGCGTGGAAGGGGCAGGGGGTCAGCTGGAGGAAGGGGCAGGGGGTCAGCTGGAGGAAGGGGCAGGGGGTCAGCTGGAGGAAGGGGCAGGGGGTCAGCTGGAGGAAGGGGCAGGGGGTCAGCTGGAGGAAGGGGCAGGGGGTCAGCTGGAGGAAGGGGCAGGGGGTCAGCTGGAGGAAGGGGCAGGGGGTCAGCTGGAGGAAGGGGCAGGGGGTCAGCTGGAGGAAGGGGCAGGGGGTCAGCTGGAGGAAGGGGCAGGGGGTCAGCTGGAGGAAGGGGCAGGGGGTCAGCTGGAGGAAGGGGCAGGGGGTCAGCTGGAGGAAGGGGCAGGGGGTCAGCTGGAGGAAGGGGCAGGGGGTCAGCTGGAGGAAGGGGCAGGGGGTCAGCTGGAGGAAGGGGCAGGGGGTCAGCTGGAGGAAGGGGCAGGGGGTCAGCTGGAGGAAGGGGCAGGGGGTCAGCTGGAGGAAGGGGCAGGGGGTCAGCTGGAGGAAGGGGCAGGGGGTCAGCTGGAGGAAGGGGCAGGGGGTCAGCTGGAGGAAGGGGCAGGGGGTCAGCTGGAGGAAGGGGCAGGGGGTCAGCTGGAGGAAGGGGCAGGGGGTCAGCTGGAGGAAGGGGCAGGGGGTCAGCTGGAGGAAGGGGCAGGGGGTCAGCTGGAGGAAGGGGCAGGGGGTCAGCTGGAGGAAGGGGCAGGGGGTCAGCTGGAGGAAGGGGCAGGGGGTCAGCTGGAGGAAGGGGCAGGGGGTCAGCTGGAGGAAGGGGCAGGGGGTCAGCTGGAGGAAGGGGCAGGGGGTCAGCTGGAGGAAGGGGCAGGGGGTCAGCTGGAGGAAGGGGCAGGGGGTCAGCTGGAGGAAGGGGCAGGGGGTCAGCTGGAGGAAGGGGCAGGGGGTCAGCTGGAGGAAGGGGCAGGGGGTCAGCTGGAGGAAGGGGCAGGGGGTCAGCTGGAGGAAGGGGCAGGGGGTCAGCTGGAGGAAGGGGCAGGGGGTCAGCTGGAGGAAGGGGCAGGGGGTCAGCTGGAGGAAGGGGCAGGGGGTCAGCTGGAGGAAGGGGCAGGGGGTCAGCTGGTGGAAGCGGCAGGGGGTCAGCTGGAGGAAGCGGCAGGGGGTCAGCTGGAGGAAGCGGCAGGGGGTCAGCTGGAGGAAGCGGCAGGGGGTCAGCTGGAGGAAGCCCCAGATGTCATCAGTGACCCTCCCCCCCCACCACCGCCAGGAGGTTCGGAGGTGGTCTGGCTTCATTTGGAGTGACTGCTTGGGGTCTCAAATGGTGGGGAGGGAGAAGCTGGTGGTGAAAAACACAGGGTGGTCCTGCATCCATGTGAGATGTCCCACTGGGTTTAACCAGGGCTGTTCCTGAATTACTGGCTGTTGAGGAGAAACAAGAGGTAGGTTCTGCCTGAAGGGAGCAGTGAGAATAGGGATGGGGGGGGGGGGGGGGGGGGTGGGGGAAGGTCCTTTTATGACGTGGGCTGTTTTCTTGAGGCACCGCCTCACGTAGATGTCTGGTGTGGATGGGAGGTTGGAGCCTGTGATGGGCCTGGCTGTGTTCGCTGCCTTCTACAGCCTTCCTGGACACTCCAATCCCTAACCAGGGACGTGATGAGACCAGCATTTCCATCCTCAAGACCTCCCACCCTGCTCCATTCCCATCCCATACGCTCCCGTTTAACAACCTATGGAGGCAGGAGAAGGCCAATCCGCCTGACTTGCAACCTGCCAATGCCATCCCCAGCCGGACTCCACCACCAACCACGTCCCACAGCCCAGCCAACACCATGGGGGAGGGGGGCTTATGGGACTGAACCTCCTGGGGAGGCAGCGAAAAGAGGGGGGGGGCGTCGATCCCAATGACTAATCATGGGATCTAACCCCTCTCCAGGCTGCTGATCCGAGTCTGAGAATTCCCCCTCCTCTCAGCCCCAGGAGAAGGCACATGCGACCTCCTCTTCCCCTGAAAGCAGGCATCAGCTGGGCCCATCCATCTGACTGGATGGCATTAACATCAACTTCTCTGACTTTCGTTAAAACCCCCACCTCTCCCTCCACCGTCTTCTCTCCTTTCGCCCAGACAATATAAATTCCACCTAGTCCCTTATCACCTGCTGTTGATCTGGATTCCTCCCCCATTGACTGAATTCTGAGACTTTCGGATACTTCTGCCTTTTCCCTTGAAGAAGGAAACGTCGACAATACATCTTTGTCTCCAAGAGATGCTGAAAAGGCCAGCTGAGTTCCTCCAGCATTTTGGGATATTTACTATCACAGCACCTGCAGCTGATCGTGTTTCACTCAACGTAGATAAGGCAAAGGAAATGGTTGTGGACTTCAGGAAGAACAGAAACGACCAACCTCCACTGCACATCAATAGTGGAGCTCCTTGGAGTCCACTTAACGAGTGGCCTCCCCTGGACACACATCTCCTCCTTCGTCAGGAAGGCACAACAGGTAATGCACTTCCTTAGTAGGATGAGGCGGGCAAGGGTGCTGGCCACCCTCCTGCAGGAGCCCCAGCGAGAGCGCCCTGGACGGCTGCACCCTAGTGTGGTAGCTTTGACAGACTAGAAGATTGGATCAGACATCAATCTGCAGGATCGTACAAGTGGCAGAGAGGATCACTGGGGTCTCACCCCCCCCCACCCCTAATCGATGCAATTTACCATTGCGTAAAGAGAGCCCGTAAAATCAGTGAGCACCCCTACCGCCCCAGCATCTTTCAGCTACTCCTGTCTAAAGTAGGGGAGCATGGATAGCACCACACTGTTACAGTGACTGGGGTTCGAATCCCACGCCACCTGTCAGGAGTCAGTGTCTGCGTGGGTTCTCTCCAGGGGTGGGGTGGGGCTCTGATTTCCTCTCACCCTTCATATCGTACCGGGGGGGGGGGGGGGGGGTTTGAGGTCAATTGGGAGTAACTGGGCGCCTAAATTTAAATGAGATAGAGAGCCAGAACCACCAAGCTGAGAAACGGCTTCCCCCCGTGGGCAAGGTGAATGCTGGACAACCACAACTCTCCAAGTCCCCACTATTGATTAGAAAAATATGTAATGTAGTTACCTGGACACAGTCATGCCTGTAGGTGCTTGCACTGTAGACCGAAGAACGCTGTTTCGTCAGGCTGCACTGGGACAATCAAATGATAAATACACTTGATCCTCAATCTTTCTGCTGCCCTCTCCAGCTCAACTTCACCTCCTCACTGTCGTGTCACTGGAGCCTCAGGCAGGTAGCACTGGGGCAGCCCCATTCACTTCGCATGTTGCCCAGAGTGCGAATCACGGGTTGGAAATCCCCCTTTGCCAGAAAACCCCCACCAACCCAGATCCTCGCTCCATGGGCGGAAGACCTCTTTTGAACCACCTCCGGCCCTGGTGTCCAACCCAACCTGCATCCCAACGAATGACACAACTCAGGCAAGTCCGCAAACCATTTTTTAATTAAAACCCACAGAGGAAACAGAAACAGCACAAACACAAAACAAAAATCAATTTAATACCCTTTCTTAGAAAAACACACTGATGGGGAGAACTGGCAGAGGGGAGGGAGGGGTTCACGGGGAGAGGTGGTTGGGAGGGAGAGGAGGATGCAGAGGGCGAGAGTGGGGAGGTGGTGGGGTTTGTACAGAGCTCTCTCCGGGATACATCAGACCAATACCAGCACCTGCTCAGCAGGTTAATTTGGTCACATGAGATCTCGGGTGAGACAGACATTTTAACCACACTTATAATATATATATTATATAAAAAAGGACAAATACACAACCCTTGCGTTGAACAGAATGCTGGACTGTACCTTTAAGAGTGCCAGCACCTTGCTTTCTGATAGGACAGGTCACTTTCTCGGTGAAATGGGGATTAAACTCTGCAGCTTCTCTCTCTCTCTCTCCCCTGCCCCGCTAACCTCAGAAGCTGGGTCAGGGGTCAGGCCTCCAAGGCACGCTGCTGACTGGGCCGGGTTACTTGCGTGGCTCGTAGGAGCTGCGGGGTTGGGGTGGATGGGTGTCCCATTAAATGATAGGTCCCACCCCCACCTCCACTCTCACATCCACGCAGTGCAATGAAGTGAGAGCGAAGGGGTGGGAGGGGGTGAAGGGCCTGGGGTAGTTGGGAGGGAGAAAAAGCAAGGGGACAAAATAGTTTGGATGGGGGAATGGATGAGGAAGGGGTACGATGGCAGAAGGATAGGTTCAGGGAGGGAAGAGTGCAGTTGGGTGGGATGGGAACGGTGGAACGGAGGGGGTGGGACCAAGGAAGTGAGAGGGGCGGAGGTGGGTTGATGAAGGCGGGGAAGGGGGGGGCGGGGAAGAGGGGGGGGCGGGGAAGAGGGGGGGGCGGGGAAGAGGGGGGGCGGGGAAGAGGGGGGGCGGGGAAGAGGGGGGGCGGGGAAGAGGGGGGGCGGGGAAGAGGGGGGGCGGGGAAGAGGGGGGGCGGGGAAGAGGGGGGGCGGGGAAGAGGGGGGGCGGGGAAGAGGGGGGGGGCGGGGAAGGGGGGGGGCGGGGAAGAGGGGGGGGGGCGGGGAAGAGGGGGGGGGCGGGGAAGAGGGGGGGGCGGGGAAGAGGGGGGGGCGGGGAAGAGGGGGGGGCGGGGAAGAGCGGGGAAGAGGGGGGCGGGGGAAGAGGGGGGCGGGGAAGAGGGGGGTGGGGAAGAGGGGGGCGGGGAGGTTCCAACACAGTGGAAGACCGAGCAAGGCTGGGAAGACTACGCATGACCTGGGATGCTCCAGCCCCACGACGCCTCCCACAAACCCCACCCCCCTCACACCTTGTCCAGCAGAGAACGGTGGCAGTGCAGCAACCTCTTGGGGGTCCCGTTGCGTTTGAAGACTACCAGCAGGCAGGCGAGGGCTAGGATGGCCAACAGTAGAAGCACCGGCACCACGATGGCAGCAGGGCTTGTCCCGAGCTGAACTTCCTCCACCTCCACCACCACCTTCTCCTCCTCATCATCCGCCCCACCAGCTGGGTGCACAGGGCAGCCGAACCAGTCCCGCACCAGGGATTTTGGGTAGCCTGGCTCTACCCTCAGCTGCTGGTTGTTGAACTTCCAGTAGTGGTTCCCCTTTGCAAAGTAGGTGAAGGCTGTGGGGTTGGGGAAAGGGGTAGGTCAGCCCAGGGATGGGTTGCTCCTTCCCCTACCTCCATCCCTTCGCAGTCAAAGGTCTGGGACACCGTTAACCTGAATCCGCACAGCTCAACCAGAACATGGGAGTAGGGTGGAGAGAATATCACCCCTCCGAGCTGTCCCATTCCTTCCGCCCTCTGCCCAGTCTTGTCCTGCACTCCCCTCTCCCCATCCCTTCCCGCACTCCCCCGACCGCCCCATCGTGTACTCTCCACACAGTCTCTTCCCATCCCTCCCTCCCGCCTCTTCCTGCCCTGTTCCAGTCCCGTATTCCACCCCCGCCCTCCCACCCCTTTCCGCTTTCCCCCATCCCGCAGTCCTGGGGACAACCATGGAGCACAGCTCCCCTCAAAGCTGTCTTGGGTGAGAGCAGCGCACTGGCTGGGTGCTGGGGAGCGCTGGTCATTCCAGGGACAACTGGCCAACTTACCCGCATCGTCTGAAACAAAGGCTGCCTTGGGAGACATCGGAATACCATGCCAGACAGAAGTTGACTTGGGATAATCGGCATCTACTGACCTCGTGTCTTCGTTGTAGCGATAGTACCTGGAATGTAGTGAATGACCAGTTCGGTCAGCAACATCATGGACAGGAGGGTCCCAGGAGGGTGTGTGGGGATTCCCCCACAAGTCCAGGGGGTTTTTGAGGGGAAAAATTAGGGGTAGAGAGTTGGGTGGGTGGACACTCTGGCCATTGTTTTACCTTTATGGTATTAAATCAATATTGCCCCATCATTATTCTTTATCCACAAGTCACAAGTACAGGTTGCTCCTCTTTTACCCAGCATTACATGATCCGGCACATTTGGATCTACTATCTTTAGTAAAACCCCTTACAGACAGCACGGACTCGAATCGAATCAGTCAGATCGCTGGCGCTGTAAGAGTTAAATCTGCCACCTTTAGTATAAACCCATTACGATTAAGAAGGTGAGGATTGAACACCAGTCCCAATTGCTGGTGCTGTATGGGTTAAATATGCCACGATTAGTACAAACTCCATACGGATAGCACATCCCTCAGACCTCAGTCCCATTCGCTGCCACTGTAAGGGTTAAATCTGCCACCATTAGTACAAACTCCATATGGATAGTGTGGGACTCGGACCCCGGTCCTGATCACTGGTTCTATAAAGGCTTAGTGCTAACCACTACACCAAACCTGCCACCCTACAGTATTATTTCCTGTTTTCAGCCTTGTTCTACCTGTGATTTGTTTATGGAGGGGTTTCTCTTTGGGGCCAATTTGAGTTTTCCAGCATTTTCTGTGGTGCAGCAATGGGCAGGTTCCAATGTTGCTGGATCAGAGAGGTACAACCTGTACTTCATTAACCCACAATTTCGTCTATTTACACAAAAAAAAAGCACAAATTGAAACATGATAATCTCCATCGATACTGTTAAACTCTGGGGGGTTGGGGGGGGGGGGTAGGCGGGGACAACCATTCCTGGAGACCTCCAAACCGTCTGTGAGCTCTTTCTCTAGGGACACAAGGTTGTCCTCAGAAGAGGGGCGGGCTATCAGCCTGAGATGAACCCTCAACTGCCCGCTGCCCTGTGTCTTTCCCCACATCGGGACATAACCGTTTTGTTCGCTCTCCTACTCTTCACCCCAGGTCCGAGGTTATCATGAAAGCGCCTGGGGAAATTTCCCAAAATTCTCCGGAAATCGGGCAGGTCCTGGCAGATGGGAAGGCAGCAAGCAAAATACCATGGTTCATACAGGGAGGTGGGCAATTATACAGTGGCTTGACTTCTGTGATTGGGAAAATGCTTGAAGCGGCCGCTTTTCCAGTGCAATCCAGCCCACAATGTTGTGCTGAACTGCTCCAACAATCTAACCCTTCCCCAGCTCGTACACTTCTCCCTTTATTTTTTTCTCACGTCCATGTGCCGATCTCGATCTCAGAGTCTTTTGAATGTCCCTCCTGGTCCAGCCTAAACCACACCCCTGGCAAAGGATTTCAGGCACCTGCAACTCTGGGTGCAATCAAAAATCCTCTTGACATTTCCCCAGAACTTTCCTTCACTCACCTTAAATAGATGTCATCTGGTACCTGTTGCCCCAGGAACCAAGTTCACTCATCTCGCCCCCATACCCCTATTAAATCACCTCTCAATGCTCCAAAGAGAAAAGCCCCAGCTCTGTCCACCTCATTTCAGACCATATGTTCTCCAACCGAGGCCACATCCCGCCAAGTCTCCTCTGTGCCCTTTCCAAAGCATCTACATCCTTTCTGCAATGAGGCAACCAGAACTGAACGCAATTTTCCAAGTGTGGTCCAACCAGATTTTCATGGAGCTGCAGTATGAACCCAGGGCTCCTGAACTCAGTCCCCCGACTCATGAAGACCAACACCCCATACACCTCCTTAACCCACCCTATCTACATACTTGGCAATCTTGGGAAGAGTTCTGGACCTGCGCCCCAGGATTTAAAAAAAAATAGACATTACAGCAGGGTAACCGACCATTTCGGCCCTCGAGTCCGTGCCGGCAATTTACACCCAATTAACCTACACCCCTGGTACGTTTTGAATGAATGGTGGGAGGAAACCAGAGCCCCTCAGGGTCAATCCACGCAGACACAGGAAGATTGCACAAACTCCTTAAAGACAGCGTGGGATTCAAACTCTGGTCCTGATTGCTGGCATTGTGCTTCGCCAACCGTGCCGCCCCCCTTCTTCCACAGTTAAAATTCGTGCCATTAACCTCTTGCTCTCCCTTCAGGTTTAACCTTCCAAAATGCATCACTTTACCCTCAGAACATAGAAGCCTACAGCAGAGTACAGGCCTTTCACTCCACAGTGTTGTGCCAACCTAATGAACAACTGTCTCCTCCATAACCCTCTATTTCTTTGCAGTTCCACGTGCAGGTTTCCCCTGCACAACATGGTTTCGAAAAGGACAGATTTTGGTATAATTTCTGACCTGCAGTTGTAAATTTACAACTTTAAAATTTCATTTTTGTTGCTATTTAAACCACCTTACAAGACTAAAATGTTTGAACTATAGACTGTGGAATAGAGAGTGAAGTGGCTGTGTTGAAAATTATTTCCGTCCCTGCTGTGATCAGGCTCCCTGCAGTATCCCGCTGCCTAACACTGATAGGAATCGGTGGGAGGGGGTTGCATCTCTGCTCCTTATGTGGCAGACCAGCGAGTTTCCAAATCACTGAAAAATGCCTGTTTGTATGAATCCCTGGAATTTGCTGTGAAGTGGCTGTGTTGAAAGTTACCCTGCACTATCCCGTCATGGAACGGATCTAACAGTGGTGGAAGTCACATGTGAGCGATTTGACACAGATCTACATTAGACAAATATTTTCTTAAATAAGCGATGTTCACTTATTGCCAGTAAAGATCAGTTTTACATATCTCTTTTATAGGACTGGAATGTATTAAAGTCCATTGTAATAATGGATTGAACAGTGTGGCTTTCAGTAACACTGAAATTGTTGGACCGTTTTAACCATGTAAAACAGGGTACCCATGTACCTAATGGTCTCTGAAAAGACTCCCACTGTCCCTGCCTCCACCACTGATCCCAGCAGCGCATCCCGTACACCCACCACTCTCTCTGTGGGGAGAAACATCCCTCTTATATCACCCCCCTCTAATTTCTCCCAAGCACCCTAAAACACTGCCCCCTCGTGCTACCCATTTCAGCCCTGGGGTAAAAGTCTCTGGCCACAAGATCAAAGCTTCTCATCATCCTGTATCAGATGCCCAGCAGTGCCTCTACCTCCTGCGAGGGCTGAGCAAAGTTCATCTCCCACACCCCCTCCCCATCCTCGCTACATCCTACAGCCTCCTGTGCAACTGCATCACCGCCTGGTCCTGATGTTGCAGACCAGCGAGTTTCCAAACCATTGAACAATGCCTGTTTGTATGAATCCCTGGAATTTGCTGTGAAGTGGCTGTGTTGAAAGTTACCCTGCACTATCCCGTCATGGAACGGATCTAACAGTGGTGGAAGTCTCATGTGAGCGATTTGACACAGATCTACATTAGACAAATATTTTCTTAAATAAGCGATTAAAGTCCATAGTAATAATGGATTGAACAGTGTGGCTTTCAGTAACACTGAAATTGTTTGAAGTTACACCTCCTCGGACCACAGTTCCTGCAGAGGAGAATGGAGTCAGCAGAAGATACCACGGGGGCTCGCTTCCTACCATGAGGGATGTCTACAACCCTCAATGCAGGTGAAGGGCAATGAATATGGTGAAGGTCTCCACAACCCTCACGTAAACTGTTCTGCTGGCTGGTAGGAGGCACCGTAGCCCTCGGACCCTGACGTCCACATTGGGCAACAGTTCCATCTCCCCCCACCCCCAACCATCAGGCTCCTGAACTCCCAAGTGGATAGTGTACGCGAACTTTTACTGTATACATCTTAATATTTTAACTTCTATTTATGTAAATCTGCTCTGTGGTCCTGGAGAAATGCCATCTTGCCTGTACCATGTGAGCATGGAATTAACAATAAATGAAGGTCACCTCTCATCCTCCATCACTCGAAGGAGAAAAGCTACTTGATAAGACAAACTATTGTAAACTGTTAAAACTGAAAAAGCTGCTGATGTTGGGATCTTCTATGTGCCTACAAATTGGAGGAACAAGTCCTTGCATTGATTCTGGGCACTCTCCAAACAGAGGGCATCAATATTAACTTTTCCAACCCCCCTCCCTCCTTCCAATCTCTCTCGCTCCCCCTATCTTTTTCCCCTGCTCTCCACCCCCTTCCCTTCCACCTCCAATCTGAGAGCTCCCCTTGGTCCTTGCCCCCCCCACCCCCCACTTCTCAGCTTCTTTCTCTTCTACTCTCCCATCTGTTCACCTTGATCCTTCCCTGCCTTCCCTTATCACCCACCCCCCAACATCTGCCTATCTTTTCTGCATTTCTGATGAAGGGCTCAGGCCCGAGATGTTGACTGCCTTTTCGTCCCTGTGGATACTGTATGGCCAGTGGATGAAGAAGGCTTAAGCCTAGAGAACCAGAAAGGAGGGCACCCCGGCCAGGGGCAGGCAGCCCGGGCAGGGACCCTGGGCTCCCAGGCAGGGCAGCTATGGAGCGTTCAAGGTTGCAACTTGTGTACACGAAGGGGCTGCTCCTCAAGTTCCAGCTGTGAATCAGCCCACGCCCCTAATCTTTGGCCATCCAGTTCGGAGAGGGGGAGGGCTGGCACTGGGCCAGACCAACATGGCTGTTCATGGATCCAGGCAGCGGGCAATCGAAGGTTATGCTCGGGCTGACTTCCTGCCTTTGTGGGCAAAGGTGATGAGAAAGGGCGTTGAGGTCATTGTGAGAACTGGCAGGGGCAGTGAGGGCACAAAAGAGGGCAGAGACAGCAGTGGAGGGGAGAGGGGACGGCGGTCGGTGCGGGCTCCGGAGAGGGGACGGCGGTCGGTGCGGGCTCCGGAGAGGGGACGGCGGTCGGTGCGGGCTCCGGAGAGGGGACGGCGGTCGGTGCGGGCTCCGGAGAGGGGACGGCGGTCGGTGCGGGCTCCGGAGAGGGGACGGCGGTCGGTGCGGGCTCCGGAGAGGGGACGGCGGTCGGTGCGGGCTCCGGAGAGGGGACGGCGGTCGGTGCGGGCTCCGGAGAGGGGACGGCGGTCGGTGCGGGCTCCGGAGAGGGGACGGCGGTCGGTGCGGGCTCCGGAGAGGGGACGGCGGTCGGTGCGGGCTCCGGAGAGGGGACGGCGGTCGGTGCGGGCTCCGGAGAGGGGACGGCGGTCGGTGCGGGCTCCGGAGAGGGGACGGCGGTCGGTGCGGGCTCCGGAGAGGGGACGGCGGTCGGTGCGGGCTCCGGAGAGGGGACGGCGGTCGGTGCGGGCTCCGGAGAGGGGACGGCGGTCGGTGCGGGCTCCGGAGAGGGGACGGCGGTCGGTGCGGGCTCCGGAGAGGGGACGGCGGTCGGTGCGGGCTCCGGAGAGGGGACGGCGGTCGGTGCGGGCTCCGGAGAGGGGACGGCGGTCGGTGCGGGCTCCGGAGAGGGGACGGCGGTCGGTGCGGGCTCCGGAGAGGGGACGGCGGTCGGTGCGGGCTCCGGAGAGGGGACGGCGGTCGGTGCGGGCTCCGGAGAGGGGACGGCGGTCGGTGCGGGCTCCGGAGAGGGGACGGCGGTCGGTGCGGGCTCCGGAGAGGGGACGGCGGTCGGTGCGGGCTCCGGAGAGGGGACGGCGGTCGGTGCGGGCTCCGGAGAGGGGACGGCGGTCGGTGCGGGCTCCGGAGAGGGGACGGCGGTCGGTGCGGGCTCCGGAGAGGGGACGGCGGTCGGTGCGGGCTCCGGAGAGGGGACGGCGGTCGGTGCGGGCTCCGGAGAGGGGAGAGGGGCAACAGATATCCGCAGGGGCACAGAGCTGGTAGGGGGAAGGGGTGAGAAGTCAGTGTGGGGACTGGAGGTTACCTGCGTGTCGCTGGAGAAGGAGTGCTTACAGACATCTTGGAGGGTTTCTGGGAACAGTGAGCTCCCAAAATGCTCGACGGTTTCATCAACAGAGATGATCAGGTTTTAATTTGAACACATTCTATGTGGGCAAGTCTGAATTGAAGGCTGATGCAGTTCTTGTAACGTTTACATTGAAAATAATAAAAACAAAAGATTACAGTGGGGAAGGTGGTGAGTTGACTCGACCAGCCCCAATCTCTGGGCGATGTTGATCAGCCCCTCCTGCCCCCATCTCCTCTTGGTCCATGTCCCTGAAGGCCCCACACCCTGAAACAGGGCAAGAGAGTGCCACCAAGATCAGTGCCCCATCTCAGATCTGTGGGAACCAGGGCCCATCCCCCCAGCGATGGAGGACCCACACCACCGTCCATGCCCCCTCCCTCCTCATGGGCAGTGGGACAACTCTCTTCCACTGCTGGCTGCAGGTACCTCCCGTGCACCTCCCCGGATGCTGGCCGCACTTACTTGTCGCCACGGAAGAAGAACGTTTTGCCACTCAGGTTCCACCAGAGCGCCGCATCGATGCGGTCCTTAGGCAGGCGGGCCCCAAGGTTGCGCAGAGAGCGCGGGTAACCACGCTGCAAGGTGGCCTCCTTGAACACCCAGTACCGGTCACCTGGAGGAGAGAGCGACAGGCAGCAGAGGTCAGTGAGGGCAGCGGAGTGGGGGCAGAGTGACAGGGTGTTTAGAGTCTGTTAGCTCCCTTACTCACCACGCATACCCTTGCTGCTCTCTACCCTTGCCCTGACATTCTAGACCCTTCCCCATTCCCTCCCTCCTCACCCAAAACCTTACACTCCACTATTTTACTACCCTTCCACCACTGGCCCCTCTTCCCCCTCCCAATCTCCCTTCCGCACACGTCTAATCCTCTCTCTTCCCCCACCTCCCACTCCACTCTGGCCCCCACTACCCACTCACTCCCTCCTCCCCATTGACCATACCCTTCCCTTTCTTATGCCCTCCACCACACTTCACCCCACCCTCCTACTCTACCCTTCCCCATCATATCCCTCTCCTCGCCCTTCCATTCCCCTTTTTCCACACCACACCCTTCCCCCCCCACCCTCTGTCCCCACTCTTGGCACCCCCTTCCCATCCCATGCCCTCCCGCCTATCCCCTTCCCCCACTAACACCTGCCCCACCCTTTTGCCTCTCCTTTGACCACCTCCCCTCCCCGTCCCCTCATCCTCCTCCCCCACCTTTGAAGAAGACAAAGTTGCCGTCCTGCCTCTCGTAGGCCGTGTCAATGTTGGATGGGAGACCCACCCAGAAGTGTCCGATGGGCATGGGGTAACCATCCAGCACCCGGCCATCCCGAATCCGCCAGAACCATTTGCCCTGTCGACAGATCGCACCATCATTGCTGGCATCTCCATGCAGTCCAGTACAGACGAGTAATGCCCTCCCACACTAACAAATGTCTCCCTGTCCCTCTCCATCGGGGGGGGGGGGGGGGAATCTGTACACTGACTGGTATCTCTCAGTCCCCCTCTCTCGGGGGATATCTGTACACTGACTGGGGTCTCTCCGAACCCCTCTATCAATCCCTGCTGTGTGAGGATGATCTAGGCGGTGCACCTGGGATCCAGAGGCGATTCCTGGCTCGTTCAACCCACACTCATGATTACCCGACCCTTTCAACACGCACCTTGAAGACAAACATCTCTCCCCGGAGTTTTGCAATCGTGTCTACATTTCCGTCGCAGATCCGGGGACCGTATGGATTCGAGGGCTTGGTAGGATGTGCCGGATTCTTGGTGGGAACCTTGGGCACCAGGGGAGGTCGTGTGGGGTGAGTCTTGGTGGGTTTTGGTAGGTGATGATCATCCGGAGTTCCTGTAGGAGACATACAAAGTCAGGGTCAACTACTGGGGGGGGGGGTGAAATGAGAGTGAAGGAATGTTATTGGGGTGAAGGGTTTATCTAGGAAGATTAATGGGCAGGGGGAATTGGGGATGAAGTTTCTGAGGAAGAGTTATTGGGAATGGGGAAGGGGGATAGTGGGGTTAGGGATAATGGGGGTTACTGGGGAGGGGTTTTGGTTATCGGCAAAGAGGAACATTTGGAGATGGGGGAATGGTACTGGAGAATGAGTAGATATCCAGGGTTGAGCAGTTATTTGGGACGGAGAGGGGTTATCTGGGGTCAATGGCGATTCCCCTCACCGTACAGTTGCTGGATTCCTCGTCGATCATCCTCAGGGAGTTCGAAGTTCTCCGTGTCCATCCACTGGTAGAAGGGGGCCATGATGGCACTGGGGTCGTTGGAGTGCTCCAGGCCCAGCGCGTGGCCCAGTTCATGCACAGCCACCAAGAAAATGTCGTTCCCTGTCAGAGAGCAGAGGTCAGAAGGCAGCTGTGGTGGTGAGAGGTCAGAGGGCACGGTAGCAAAGGCTGACAGCAGTCATATGAGGTCAAAGGTGAGCCACATGGTGGTGGGGTCAGGCGGCGGCAGGGACACAGCGGGGTGGGGTGGAGTTGGAGGTCAGTAGCAACCCATCGGAGGGGTTGGAGGATCCAGGCTCACCCATCAGCTCCTGGTTGCCAATGGTCCAGGGCTCGGCCAAGTCAAAGTGGGTATCTCCCCCAATGCCAGTCCCAGGAAAGAAAGCATGGGCCAGGAAGCCACCCTCGCCATCGAAGGGTGTGCTGTCGCCATGGAAACCTTCGGCAAAGGAGATCATAATGTCTGCGAAGGGCTGGTGTTTGGACTTGATGTGAGCGTAGGGAACCTCGCGGAAGTTCAGGGGCGTCAGCTTCTCCCAGACGCTGATGGCACGTCGGATCGCCTGCTGGGTGGCAAACTTTCCCACCTTCGGCGTGTAGTTCTGGATGCTGCAGGAGAGAAGCATCAGGGCTCAGCAACCTCCTGGCACATGGGGCAACAAAACGGCACACGGGGCGCAGCAGCATCCTGGCACACGGCAGCATCCCGATATGTGGGGCGCAGTGGCATCCCAGCACGCAGAAGCATACCACCACGCGGGGCGCGGCAACAAATGGCACGTGGGACGCATCAGCATCCCGGCACGCAGGCACGGCAACAACATGGCACATGGGCCACTGCACCAACCCGCCACGCGGGGCACAGCAACCACATGGCACGCAGGGCGTGGCAGCATCCTGGCACGAGGCAACAACACAGCACGCGAGGCGCATTGGCATCCCGGCATGCGGGGCATGGCAACCACATGGCACACGGGGCGCAGCAGCATCCTGGAACAGCAAGATCTTGGCATGCGGAGCGTGGCATGAACCCGCACACTGAAGGCGCAGCCCGACCCCTGTGCTGCACAGCAAGATCCCACCAAGGCACAACAAGATCATATGGCAGCATAGGGCATTCTCGCCCCTTCACCTGAAAGTGAGATCACGCTGGTTCCACTTCAGGCCCTGGATGGCGTAACGCCGCCGGCGGACATTTGTCTTCATGATTGGCCCAAACTTGTCGGCCACACCACACCGAGGTCTCCGCATCCACCTGAGGAGGGGAGGGGCAGATGGCAGGAGTGAGAGGTCACAACTCACTGATGGACTGGTGGAGCAAGGGCCTGCTGGTTCTCCAAGGGGTGGGGGAAAGATGCAAAAGTGAGATTGACAGAGGTCAGGGGTCAGCTGAAGGCAGGGAGGGAGCAGGGCTCTGTTGGAGGCAGGGTCAGGTGTCGGCTGGAGCTCAGTCTGAGGGTCGGACGGAGGCGGGTGGGGGCTCGGCCCTGGGGTTGGACGGAGGTGGGTGGGGGCTCGGCCCAGGGGTCGGACGGAGGTGGGTGGGGGCTCCTGGTCCAAGAGTTGGCTGGAGGAAGAATGCAAGCTATAGATCGGGTGGAGGTGTGGTGCAGGACTAAATGGAGGCGGGGGGATGTGGTGTCTGCTGTAGGCAGGGTGGAGGGGCCAGCTGAAGGCAGAGAGAAATAAAGTTCAGTACCACCCCTCCACCCTCCCCCGATGGCCCTCCAAACCACATCCACCTCCCCAGGGTCTCCCACTCCCATCCCTCCTCCTCTATGCACTCCAGCTCATCACACTCTGCATCTCCTCCCTGTCCCTCTCCACCCCCTATCTGTCTCCTTCTCTCAGTCCTTCCCCCAGTCTTCTTCTCCCTTCCCCTTTTTCTGTTGCACTTCATCCTCTTCCACACCACCTCCCTGTTGCCTGTTCGCTCACACTCTCCCTGACCCTCCACCCACTCACTACCCTCGCCCCATCTATCCAGCCCCTCTCCCTCTCGAGCACTCCTCTCCCTCCACCCCTTCTCTGCATCTCCTTGCCCCTCCCCTTCCACCTCCTCTCTCCACCCCACCACCATCTGTACACATTCCCTTCTCCTCACCTCTCTGACCTTCCCTTCCTCTTTCCCCCTCCCACTCTCCCTGTCACCTGGATCCCTGAAGCAGCTTCTCAGCGACCTCAGCCCTGCCCCCTTCTGGCCCCCACCCTTCTCTTCTCTCCTCCCATTTCATGCCCCAGTCACCCCTCCATCCTGCTCCTCTCTGGCCTTCCATTCTATCCCCTCCCCCCCTTTGCCCTCTCAATCCTCACCTCTCTACTCTCTCCTTTTCCCCTCCCCATCCCCCAAACCCGCTCCTCCATGGCCCCTAACCCACCCCCCTCCCTCACCCCTCCTCTTCAGTTCCCCGAACCTGTCCCTCCTCAGTTCCCAGCCCACCCCCTCCCTCTCCCCTCCCCACCAGTTCCCCGAACCTGCCCCTCCACAGATCCCTCCCCGCCAGTTCCCCGAACCTGCTCCTCCGCGGTCCCCGGACTCACTCCAGGGTCGTGTGATCTAAGCGGCCAGTCTCGGGGATGCCATAGAACCGCTGCATGGAGGCGATGGCGTGAGCGACAGTATGGGGGGAGCGGGCCATGGATGTGCGCAGGTCCCCCGGGGGCAGGTATCCGTAGTGCTGGAGCCAGCCCTGGGGAAAGAGGGAGATGGGACTTTAACAGGGGTCAGCACAGGGTCCAAGGGGTGAGGGGTTGGGGATTGAGAAGGTGAGGAAGGAATCAGGTGGGGAAATTCAGGCCCTGTACTTCATTAACGTCAATGATGGCTTTGATGAATTAACCATTCAGGAGTGTAATGGAGTGGGGGATGGTCTCATAAATGGTGGAACAGTAGAGATATTCCATCCTGTACCAGCCGATCATCCCACGTCGCTTATTCATGGACCATTTATAGAGGGGGATGTTATAACACAGCATTTATTCAGGAATAATGACGGTGGGTTAAATATCCTGAATTATTGATTTGAAGATAGATGGGGAGTGGGAAGGAGTGGGGGAAAATTATCCTGCAGGATTTATTCAGGGATATGGGCAGTGGGGTGAGTATCTAGCAGTGGTTAATCAGGAGTTTCTGACACTGTGAGGGGGATCTCTCTCTCTGGATTTACTCAGGGACACAGCAACAGATCGAGGGGGATATCCCTTAGGATTTACTCAAGACAGTAATGGAGGGAGGGAGATATCCCACAGGATTTACTCACAACGATGGAGGGAGGGGAATATCCCACGTTAGAGAACTGGAGGTGAATGAACTCCAGATCCTTCAGCTGGCAGAGTGGGTGGTAGGACCAGCAGCTATAAGGAGATGGTCACACCCAAGAGGCAGGTAACCAGGTGACTGTTAAGAGTCAGTCCAGACCAGCCCTATGGCCATTTCCCTCAGCAGCAAGTACACCCCTTTGGATACTGCTGGGCGGTGGGGGAGGGTTGGGGTGGGGATGACCAATTTGGGTAAGCCAGCAACACCAGACCAACAGCACAGCAGTCAGCTATGAGCCTCGGAAAGTGAAGGGTGAAGTCGAGCAGAGCAACAGAGGACGTGCGGGGGGGTGGGGGGGGATAAAACTGGAGAATCTGCGGCCGGGAAAGAGACTCAGGACAACGTGCTGGGTTGCAGAATTTTCTTAGGTGGGGAGGGTGATCAGCCAGAGGTCGCGGTACCTGTTGGTACCAATGACAGAGGCAGGAGTGGGGTAGAGGTTCCGCAAAGCAGAATTAGGAAAGAGACGTCCAAGGTGGTCGTCTCCGGATCACTCCCGATGCCACGAGCCGGGGAAGGTCAGAACAGAAAGACAATGCAAGATGAACGTGTGGCTGAGATGGTGCAGGGGACAGGGTTTCATGTTCTTCTGCTAGATAATAGATTGTATAGATTTCCTGTCTTTGCTTAGAATCATAGAACATTACAGCACAGAAACAGGGCCCTTCTCGTCTTTGCCAAATCCCACTGACCTACGCCCAGTCCATACCTCTCCCAACCCTGTCCAAATTCTTCATTAAATGTTCAAACAGCCCACATTCACCACCAGCTTTTTATAAACCTCAGCAGCAGGGAAAGGATCAAAAAAATTTTTTTAAAATATAAACGGGACAATACTAGACTCTGTTGGGCAGCACCGTTAGCCTTTACAGCGCCAGCGACTGGGGTTCAAATCCCACACTGTCTGTAATGATCTTGTATGTTCTCCCCATGTCTGCGTGGGTTCCACCCCCCACCCAGGGGAGCTCTGGTTTTCTCCCACCTTTTGAAACGTACTGAGGGGCGGTGCTGTTGTAGGTCAATTGGGCGGCATGGGCTTGTGGGCCGAAATGGTCTGTCACCATGCTGTTCTGAGTAGCGCAAGACGCGAGAATCAAGATCATGCTGGATGTTTCCCTGAAGTCTGCAAACTCCAAGTGATCACAAGTCATGTGAATTGTCGCAAACAGGCTGTAAACTGGGTGGCCAAACTGTTAAAAGAGGCTTGTGCCCACCTGCATATGGGCTTTCTTGCAGAAAGGACCGTTGTAGCTTTGCAAAGCTGATGAAAGTTGAGTTGCCCTCGCACTATTTGTCAAACGCTTCTTTAAACTGGATCAAAGTAACACTCGGATTGTTGGAACCTTTTCTGGGGGAGGGGCGACCTGCACCAATGGGAAGGTTTGCCAGTGAACTGGAGGGGAACCAATATCCCCTGGCAGGGAAGTTTGCTAATGCTGTTGGGGAGCTGGGAGTAGGGGGTTTAAACCTAGATTCACAGGTGGGGGGGGGTTGGGAACCAAAGTGATGAGAGTTAAGGGCATGAATTCCATGTCGTCAGGGCGCTTCCCTCTTGCGCATGTGCAAACCCAATTCCAATATGCAAACCCACCGTGCGCGCAAACCAAAGGCTCATGCACAGAGATCAAGATGGCCACGCCCAACCTGTGGGCCCTGGGGTGCCGACTAACAAGGTAAGTGGTGCACATTCTGGCTCTTCCATGCCCTGTACCGCCTGTTATAGTTTGTCAAATACAACATTTGATGAGAAAGTTTGCTGGAAGACTTCGGTGCCCCACGCACGTGCGGACAAAATTCCAACTCAGCATCTATTTCGCAATCCTTCAGTCCCAATTACGGACCTAAGTCAGGGGAGCTTTGTAGCTAAGTTTGCAGGTGATACAAAGATAGGTGGAGGGGCATGTGGAAACAGAGGCTGCAGAGAGACTTAGAATGGGCAAAGTGGCAATCCCCTGCTGATTGATCAGGCAGGAAGCCAAGCCCATCCCCTGCTGATTGATCAGACAAAAAGCCAAGCAAGACGCTAGATTTGGAATTGAAAATTACTCAACTTGCAGCTTCTGCACGCCACGCCAACGTACTCCCGACAAGTCCATCATGATACGACTGGTCAGTCAGAACAGAACTCGGACACACATCGGTGAATGGCAAGTGCTGGAAAGCATGCTAACGTGCACTTTGGCAGCAGGAATAAAAGGGCAAAATTTGAATGGCGAACAAAGTATCAAAATTTGGAGAAAATGAATGAGAATTTGGTATCAGTCTTCATCATGGAAGACGTTGTCAGTGTCCTTGTGCAGGACACTCTGAAGGTTAACCTCCAGGTTGAGTCAGTGGTGAAGGCAAACACAATACTGTCATCACATCTAAAGGAGTAGGATAAATGAGCAGGATGTGATGTTGAAGCTTTACAAGGCACTGGTGAGGCGTCATTTGGGGTATAGGCTACAGCTTGGGGCTCCTTATTGTGCTGGCACTGGAGGGGACTCAGATAAAATGGAAGGGATCAGCATTTGAGGAATGTTTGACGGCTCTTGGACTGGACTCCTTGGGAGCTCAGAGAAATGAGGAGGGGGAGGGGCTCATAGAAGCCTTTTGAATGTTGGAAGGCCCAGAAAGAGTAGATGTGGCCAAGTTGTTTTCATAGTAGGGGAGTCAAGTACAAGAGGGCACAACCTCAGGATGGAAGGGTGCCCATTTAAAGCAGAGACATTTCCTTAGCTGGAGTGGTGAAACAGCAGCCACAGGCAGCTGTGAGGTCCAGGTCGCTGTCTGTACGAAAGACAGAGATTGATAGTTATCTGAATAGTCAGGGTATCAAGGGGAATATCCTGCAGGATTTGTTTCTGGACAAAGTGACAGAGGGAGGGGAATATCCCTCAGGATTCAATTCTGAACACAGTGATGGAGAGAGGGGACTATACCATACGATTTTCCCAGGGGCAGCGATGGAGGGAGGGGAATATCTCCGAGTATTTACTCAGGGTCAGTGACGAATGGAGGGGGACATCCAATATAATTTATCCAGGGACAGAATTTGAGGGAGAGGACCATCACCCAGGATTTACTCAGGGACAGCAATGGAGGGAGTGGAATATCCTGTAGGATTTACTCAGGGACAGTGATGGAGGGAGGGGAATATCCTGTAGGATTTACCCAGGGACATTGATGGAGGGAGGAGAATATGCTGTAGGATTCACTCAGGGGCAGCGATGGAGGGAGGGGAATATCCTGTAGGATTTACCCAGGGACATTGATGGAGGGAGGGGAATATGCTGTAGGATTCACTCAGGGACATTAATGGAGGGAGGGGAAAATCCTGTAGCATTTGTTCAGGAGTGCAGTGAAGAAATGTTGGGGCTGGAGGGGGAACGACATCCCACAGGGTTTTACAGGGACAATGACAGAGTTGGAGTTAGATCAGACTGGTTAGTGTTTTCTACAGGATGCTTTCACTCACATTCCGTAGGAAACAACCACAGGAGTTCAATTTAATTATTTTAAAATAGGCAGTGAAGAAGATTGACTTCACTCTGTCACTCTCCAATGAATCAGATTACATTTTTTAGAGCACACTCTGGCCCCTGTATGTCCCTGAGAGCGAGATCCATGCAGGTCATGGGAGGTGGGGTGGAAAGAACATGCAAACTCCTCACAGACAGTGGCAGATTCGAACCTGGGTCACTGGGGCTGTAATAGCATCGTGCTGACCCTCTGCGCCCATAATTCAGGAACAGGGACAGTGCGAATGAAACCCCGTGGGACCCAGGACTACTATGCAGCGCCGGACCACAGGAACTGTGAATGGACTCCTCTCTCCCCACCACTGGGGTCCCCCCTTCCCCAAACAGTCCTTCCGAGTGAAGCTTGAGTATCTATCGGGGGGGGGGGGGGGGGGGGGGCAGCGGCGTTGACTGCATTGCAGCCTCCTCCCTTCCTCCAGCTGGACATTCCTCCTCTCCTTGCCAAAGGACTCAAGCCCAAAACGTCGGTTGCCTTGGGTCGATAAAGGAGACTGTTGGACCTGCTGAGTTTCTCCAGCATCGTATTTTTACTTCATTGCGTAATGCAGTGGTTCTCAACCTTTTTCTTTCCACTCCCATCCCTCTTTAAGTAATCCCTACGCCATCGATGCTCTGTGATGAGCAGGGGATAAGGTGGTCTGTGGGTAGGAAGGGAAGGTTGAGAATCACTGCTCGAGACCCAATTGTTACTGAAATATGTTGCTTGGGAAAAATGGTCATTGGCCCATTTCCTTTGGAGTTATGAAACCATGCATGTAATGAGTCAATTAGATACGATTCAAAAAGTGGTTTACAAACTTTAGTTTCCCATACATCCCACCTTAAGTAATCATAACATAAGGATTACTTAAGGTGGCATGTGAGTGGGAAGCAAAAGTTTGAAAACCACTAGAGTTAAATTAAAGAGGTTGCCACACGAATCCCAGTAATGCCTGTCTGTTCGTTGGCTATGTGGAGCATTCTATTCTACAAGCCTATACAGGCAAGGCTTCCTCAACTATTCCTCCACTACAGCGTCAACTTGCTGCCACCCCTCACCCTGACCTCCAATTCAGTTGGCCCATCTGTGACAACATTCTCCACCTTTTAAGATTTCTCTGTCTCAGGAGACGAATTCTCAATATGTTCGACAGACCTCCTCGAGTCCACCTTCTTCACGCTCTGTTCCATCTGCTCCCAGGATTAGGCCTTCCACTCCAGGCCATCAGCATAGGTGCACCCCAAGGACACAAGCTTAGACCACTGCCCCACTCATGACTGTGTGGCCGGGCACAATTCCAGCGCCATCTACAAATTTGCCAAGACGCCACAGTAGTCGGCAGAATCACAGACGGCAATGAGGAAGCGCACAGGAAGGAGATAGATCAGCTCGTTGAGAAGCGTCACGCCAACAACCTTGTGCTCAACGTCAGCAAAACCAAGGAGATGATTGTGGACTTCAGGAGGAAGTCGGGGGAAACACGAACTCATCCTCATGGAGGGCTCAGCAGTGGAGAGGGTCAAGAACTTCAAATTCATGGGCGTCAACATCTTCGAGGATCTGCTCTCCACGTCAATGCAATCATGACGGCGGCTTGCCAGCAGCTGTAGCTCGTGAGGTGCTACAGGAGATTTGGTACGTTGCCAAACACTCTCAAAAACTTCTAGCACGAAGAACATTCCAGCTGGTTGCATCATTGTCTAGTACCAAGGTGCCAGCGCTCAAGAGAAGAAAAGTCTCCAGGCAGTTGTAACATCGCACATCAAAGACAGGATTCCCCTTGTCCTCACCTACCACCCCACCAGCCTCCGCATCCAACACATCCTCCTTCGTCATTTCTGCGACATACCTCGTGCTCCCACCACTAGACACAAATGCCCCTCTCTGCCTTCTGCAAGAACTGCTCCCTCCGTGACTCCCTTGGTCCACTCCTTCCTCCCCACCAATCGTCCCATTGGAACCTAACTGTGACCGCAGGAGATGCTCCACTTGCACCGACACCTCCTGCCCTCAACATTATTTGCCCTCAACAGTACTTGCAAGGGAAGCAACATTTCACTCATGAATCTGCAGGATTGTCTGCTGCATCGGGTGCTCCCGCTGTGGTCTCCTCTACGTCAGAGAGGCTGGACGCAGACTGGGAGATTGTTTAGTTGAACACCTTGGTTCTCTCCGCTGCAACAGCGTGGATTTCCCATTTCAATTCTCCATCTCATTCCCTTGCTGACGCGTGTGTCTGTGGTCTCGTGCATGGAGACCACCCGCAAATTGGAAGAACAACACCTCATCTTCTGCCTGGCCACCTTCCAACCAGATGGCATCAAGATCGACTTCTCTGGCTTTCGTTAAGCACCACCCCCACCCTTCCCTATCTTGGTCTCTCCATTCACACAAACACGACAAATTCTGACCTCGTCCCTCATATCCAATTAAAACTCTGCCGGGCTGGATTCCTCCCCCATTGTCTGAATTCTGAGACTGAGATTTTCTGCTTCTAGCTTATTACTTGAAGAAGGGCTCAGGTCCAAAACACCAGCAATATACTGTAACTTTGCCTTCTATAGATGCTGATGAGCCCAGCTGAGGTCTTCCAACATTTTGCTGTGTCTTCACTGCAAACACCGCCAGGTCCATCACAGGCTTTGATTCCCCCATCCCTTGCAGGCATCCATATAGCAGCTACACAAGACCCTGCTTAACCCCCCCACCTTTGAACATTATGTTCCATGCTGGTCACCTCCTGACAGGGAGAATGTGGCCGCTATGGAGAGGATGCAGAGGAGATTCACAAGGATGATGCCCAGATTAGAGAGCGTGTCTGGGTTGAGTGTTTTTTTTCCCCTCTCTCTCCTTGGAGTGACAGAGGATGAGGGGTGTATAGGATGAGGAGAGGCATTGATCATGTGGATAGCCAGATGCTTCCCACCCCCTCCTTGGAGTTGAAATTGACTAACACGTGGGGGCAGAGTTTTTAGGTGCTAAGGTGTCAGTGTAAGGGGATGTAGGAGCTAATTTCATCAGAGTGGTTGTTCCGTGTAATGCGCTGCCGCCAACAGTGGTTGCGCCAGGTACAACAGGATCTTTTATATTTGAGGTGGTTCAGTTAGAACAAGGCCGTTTCAGTGCTAGCGATTGGGAGTGGGGTTCCAACTCCGCGCCATCTATAAGGAGTTTGTATCTTTTCCCTGAGTCTTCACATGTTTTTCCCCCAGGTGCTCCAGTTTCCTCCCACCGTTCGAAACGTACTGGGGGCCGAGGGGGTGGGATTGTAGATTGCTTGGTTGTAAATTGGGCAGCACGGACTCGAAGGCTGAAATGGCCTGATAAAAAATGTACATGGAACAGAGAAAAATGAAGGATTATACAGTGGGGAAATTCTAGGCAATTGTTGCAATAGGTTGGCATGGTATTTTGGGCTAAAGGGCCTGTATTGTGCTGTGGATTTCTACGTTCCGTGCGAGAGGGTGCCTCAAGAAGGCAGCCAGTGTCATAAGGGATTCTTTTTGGGTAGAAGCTACAGAGGGCCTGAAGACTAGAATCTCCAGGTTCAAGACCAGTTCCTTTACGGCTCTTGAACCTCCCCTTGTAACAACACCTCTGACACCACACAAGACTTGCCTGCTCTATTGTGAAATTTCCTTGCTCTCAGATCATTGTGAATATCTATCACCAAATTTTCGTGTATTTTTTTAATATGTATTCGGAAGGAAGTCAGTGGAACATGATCCAGTCATCATTAGTGGAGAGGGCCAAGAACTGCAAATTCTTGGGTGTCATCATCTCTGAGGATCTATCCTGTAACCTTCATGTTGATATAATCACGAAGGAGGAAGCTAGCCAGTGGCTATATCCGGTGAGGTGTCTGATGAGATTCGGTACGTCACTGAAGACTCCCGTAAACTTCTACAGGAAAGCATTCTGGCTGGCTGCATCGCTGCCTGGTATGGAGGCGCCAACTCTCAGGACAAGAAAAAAAAAGGGCACCACGCAAAGGCACGTCGATCGCAGCTGCCTTCCGGTCGCAGTGCGGCATGAGAGCCGACCTCAGCCTCCGAGGACAACCACGCTGCGACATAGGGGCTGTCACCTTGGACAGTGCCAATTTCCAGGGATAACCATGCCGCCACATGGGCGCTGCCATTATGCTAACAGACTATAAGTCAGCACTGGCCAGACTACAAACCGACACTAGCCTCTAGGGTGCTGGACCAAAAGAGCCCACATCAACTCTCCCGGTCTCCAATGGACATCTCAAACAACGATCAGGCGACAAGATGCCTTTTCAATATCGGGAGCACGGACAGTTTTATCTGATATGGTGCAACGCCACTCCCTTAAAGCAAAGCCAGTAAGCTACAAAGTCCCACTCAGCCAAGATCTGCAGCTACACCACTGAGATGCGGACCGTGCGGGGCACGACTTCCAGGGACTTCAAACCCTTCATCGCACTCCAGCTCTGCAGACCAATGCGACTGGAGTTGGACTTTCAGTGCCACCTCAAGAGTATCACAATGCAATACAACGGTTCCCCTCCGTTCCCCCTCCACAGTCGGCAACCTGCAGTTTGTCCGCCCTGCTCCCCCCCCCCCCCACCAAACAAGCTCATCCAACACGTGGTCTCTCTACTCTCTTGTGTCAATCCTCCACCACTGTTTATGAACCTCACCCCCGACTGTAAGTGGCAACACAGAGGGCATTTATTAAAGTGGAGGTCCAGCAACTTCTGAATGAGGCCAGTACCAGCCTGTGGCGAGCCTAAGTGTAGGGGGTAATCACAGGATGGTGATTGATTATAGCCAGACCATTAACCGCTTTATCCAGCTGGATGCACATCCCTTCCCTCGCAGTGTGGACATGTCAATCAAAGTGCCCAATATCGTGTGTTCTCCTTGACTGACCTGAAACCCGCCTACCACCAGCTCCCAATCCGTCCAGAAGACCACCAGTACACCGCCTTCGAGGCCGACTCCCGCTTCTACCATTTCCTCAGGATCCCCTTCGGTATTTGGCGTCTCTGTCTTCCAGTGCGAGATGGACAGGAAGGTGGACCATGATGATCTGCGCACCACCTTCCCCAACCTGGATAACGTCACGATCTGCGGCCACGACCTGCAAGATCATGACGCCAACCTCCAGGAATTCCTCACAACAACCAAACCTTAAACACCACAGTGATAAATGTGTTATCCGCACTACCCACCTAGTGATCCTTGGCAGTGTTGTGGAGAATGGGGTCATTGGCCCCGATCCCATACGCCCACTGCAAGTACTCCCCCTTCCCCCCCAGCCTCAAGGCCCTGAAAAGGAGCCTGGGGTTCTTTTACTATTACGCCCAGTGGGTGCCTAATTATATGGACAAAGCCATCCCCCTTATTAAGTCCACATCCTTCCCCTGACAAGAGAGACCCTGGCAGCCTTCAGTTGGAGAAAGGAGAACATTGCTAAAGCCACAACATATGCGGGGGATGAATCTGTCCCGTTTCAGGTCAAGAGCGATGCGTCCGACTTCGCCCCGGCTGCCACCCTGAACCAGGCAGGTGGGCCCATGGCCTTCGCCCGCACCCTCCGGGGCCCTGAAATCCAACACTCCTCCATCGAGGAGATGGCTTGGGCAATAGTCGAGAGGGTGCGGCAATGGAGGCACTACCTGGCCAGCCGGCTCATGGACCAACGGGCCGTGCCATTCATGTGCAACAACAAGCAGCGGGGTAAGATAAAGAACAAGATTCTGAAGTGGATGATTGAACATTCCACCTATAATTGCAACTTCTTGTACGGGCCGGGAAAGCTCAACGGGCCCCTGGATGCCAGCCCTGAGGAACATGTGCCAACACCCAGATAGACAGCCTCCAAACCCTCCAAAGGCATCTGCCATCCCGGAGTCACAGGATTTTCCCACCTTATCAAATCTTCTAACCTGTCGTACTCCATCGGGGAGGTCAGAGACATGACCAGGGATGGCCAGGTCTGTACGGAGTGCAAACGCACTTCCACCAACCAGATACGGCACACGTGGTAAAAGTCACATAGTCTTTTGAACGTCCTAGAAAGGACTTAAAGGGCCCCCTCCCCTCCATTAACTGCATGGTAGTCGTTTCCCCTTTGCCATCCCCTGCCCAGACATGACCACCACCAGTCATCAGGGCACAGCACAAGTTGTTCACCTTGTTCGGGTACCTGTCATATGTCCACAGTGGAGGGGGTCCTCGTTCATGAGTGATGAGCTGCACCAATTCCGCTGGCCAGAGGTATCACCACTAGCAGGACCACTAGTTACAACCCCCAAGAGAATGACCAGGTAAAGAAGGAGAGCGCCACCGTGTGGAAAGCCATTCTCCTTGCTCTTAGGTCCATGGGGCTGCCAGGAGATCCTTCCCGAGGCGCTCCACACCATCAGGTAGCTGTTATGCACTGCTACCAATGCTACCTCTCATAAAAAATTTTATTCTTCCCCCAAGAAGTCTGCATCGGGGACCACCCTGCCATCCTGGTTGATGTCCACAGGACTGGTTCAGCTACAGAAGCACGTGAGGGACTATAAAACCAACCATCTGGTTGAAAGAGTCCAGCTCCTCAAGGCGAAACCCCAATATGCGTACATGGTCTACCCCAGATGGGTGCGAGGAAACTGTCTCCATCCGGGATCTTACGCACACAGGGGCACTCGAAGACCAGACCCACTAAACAGCACCCCCCCCCTCCTATGGAGGCACACTACATACCTTGGCACCCTAACCCCACCCCCACCCCAATCACTCCGGTTGTCACCACACCCCCAGCAGGACAACACAGCGCTGGAGGTTCAGGGCTACAGCACATCATCCGACTCTCTGCTGGTCACAAAGGAAGACCAGGCCACTGGACAGACTTAACCTGTAAGATTTTGTGCCCCACATCACCCTGCTGGACAAAATTTAAAAAAGGAGTAAATGTGGTGAACTGCTGTCCACTCATTTATCTGGCATCATCCCATTCTGTGACTGTACCCCTGGCTCCTCCCTCTTGACCCTGTTTAAAGGCACCAACACCATAACCCCTCCTCAGAAAGCCTGGGATCCAGCACAGGATGACCTTCGTTTATTGTAAATAAAAGCGTATTGTTCTGTAGTTCCAGCATTTTGAGTTACAAAGATAGTACATCAGGTGGGGTATGTGTATCTGGGTGGGCAGGGTGCACGTGTGGGGAGCAGTAGTGCGCAGGGTGTGGGCGCGCGTACACAATGACCAGCAGCGGGTGTGTATGATCACCCAAAATATAGGCATGCGCAAAAGACGAGCTACCAGCGCAGGGACCCGGCTGAAACCACTAATGAGAGGCGTGGTGGACTGTCGCAGGCAGCACACACAACGGGCAGGCCGCGAATGCTCCAACTAATCAAAACAGTGTGCACACACACCCTGACTCCCTCCACATACACAGCCAAACATATACGCACCCTGCCCCCACCCCACCCCTAACCCCCACCCCTAACCCCCACGCATACCCAACAAGCATCTGGAAACTCAACAACCAGGGGAGCCGTGAACAAAATTCTGCCCCTGGCAGCCTGTGGATAGTGACAGGGAGGGTGGAAGTTCTCTGCCTGCTACCCGAGTGGGGAACGGGACGGACGCGGGCACAGGGCTGCCTTTGTTAGAATAGTCTGGGCCCAGCCTGGCAAACCAACATACAAGTCGTACTCGGCGGCTCGTCCTGCGATAACGACGCGCCCCAGTTTTGAGGAAAGAACTGGCAAAGTTCCCAATGGGGAAGTGACTGCTGTGTGGGGATTCCAGTGGCGTTTCCCTCCTCCCATCTGTTTCCTTCCCCCTCTCCGTCCCCTATCCCATCTTCATCCTTCCTCATTCTCCCTTCCCCCTCCCGCTTTTTCATCCTTTTCTCTCTCTCCTTCTCTCCCGTCCCCCCCTCTCCTTCTCTCCCGTCCCCCTTCTCCTTCTCTCCCGTCCCCCTTCTCCTTCTCTCCCGTCCCCCTTCTCCTTCTCTCCCGTCCCCCTTCTCCTTCTCTCCCGTCCCCCTTCTCCTTCTCTCCCGTCCCCCTTCTCCTTCTCTCCCGTCCCCCTTCTCCTTCTCTCCCGTCCCCCTTCTCCTTCTCTCCCGTCCCCCTTCTCCCTCTCTCCCGTCCCCCTTCTCCCTCTCTCCCGTCCCCCTTCTCCCTCTCTCCCGTCCCCCTTCTCCCTCTCTCCCGTCCCCCTTCTCCCTCTCTCCCGTCCCCCTTCTCCCTCTCTCCCGTCCCCCTTCTCTCTCTCTCCCGTCCCCTTCTCTCTCTCTCCCGTCCCCCTTCTCTCTCTCTCCCGTCCCCCTTCTCTCTCTCTCCCGTCCCCCTTCTCTCTCCCTCTCCCGTCCCCTTCTCTCTCTCTCTCCCGTCCCCCTTCTCTCTCTCTCCCGTCCCCCTTCTCTCTCTCTCTCTCCCGTCCCCCTTCTCCCTCTCTCCCGTCCCCCTTCTCCCTCTCTCCCGTCCCCCTTCTCTCTCTCTCCCGTCCCCTTCTCTCTCTCTCCCGTCCCCTTCTCTCTCTCTCCCGTCCCCCTTCTCTCTCTCTCTCCCGTCCCCCTTCTCTCTCCCGTCCCCCTTCTCTCTCCCTCTCCCGTCCCCCTTCTCTCTCCCTCTCCCGTCCCCCTTCTCTCTCCCTCTCCCGTCCCCCTTTTCTCTCTCTCTCCCGTCCCCCTTCTCTCTCTCTCTCTCCCGTCCCCCTTCTCCCTCTCTCTCTCCCGTCCCCCTTCTCTCTCTCTCCCGTCCCCCTTCTCCCTCTCTCCCGTCCCCCTTCTCTCTCTCTCGCGTCCCCCTTCTCTCTCTCTCCCGTCCCCTTCTCTCTCTCTCCCGTCCCCTTCTCTCTCTCTCCCGTCCCCCTTCTCTCTCTCTCTCCCGTCCCCCTTCTCTCTCTCTCTCCCGTCCCCCTTCTCTCTCTCTCTCCCGTCCCCTTCTCTCTCTCTCTCCCGTCCCCCTTCTCTCTCTCTCCCGTCCCCCTTCTCTCTCTCACTTTCCCGTCCCCCTTCTCCCTCTCTCCCGTCCCCCTTCTCCCTCTCTCCCGTCCCCTTCTCTCTCTCTCCCGTCCCCTTCTCTCTCTATCCCGTCCCCCTTCTCTCTCTCTCCCGTCCCCCTTCTCACTCTCTCCCGTCCCCTTCTCTCTCTCTCCCGTCCCCTTCTCTCTCTCTCCCGTCCCCTTCTCTCTCTCCCGTCCCCCTTCTCTCTCTCTCTCCCGTCCCCCTTCTCTCTCTCTCTCCCGTCCCCCTTCTCTCTCTCTCTCCCGTCCCCCTTCTCCCTCTCTCCCGTCCCCCTTCTCTCTCTCTCTCCCGTCCCACTTCTCTCTCTCCCGTCCCACTTCTCTCTCTCCCGTCCCCCTTCTCTCTCTCTCCCGTCCCCCTTCTCTCTCTCTCTCCCGTCCCCCTTCTCCCTCTCTCCCGTCCCCCTTCTCCCTCTCTCCCGTCCCCCTTCTCCCTCTCTCGCGTCCCCCTTCTCTCTCTCCCATCCCCTTCTCTCTCTCTCCCGTCCCCTTCTCTCTCTCTCCCGTCCCCCTTCTCTCTCTCTCCCGTCCCCCTTCTCTCTCTCTCTCCCGTCCCCCTTCTCTCTCTCTCTCCCGTCCCCCTTCTCTCTCTCTCTCCCGTCCCCCTTCTCTCTCTCTCTCCCGTCCCCCTTCTCTCTCTCACTCTCCCGTCCCCCTTCTCCCTCTCTCCCGTCCCCCTTCTCCCTCTCTCCCGTCCCCCTTCTCCCTCTCTCCCGTCCCCCTTCTCCCTCTCTCCCGTCCCCCTTCTCTCTCTCTCCCGTCCCCCTTCTCCCTCTCTCCCGTCCCCCTTCTCCCTCTCTCCCGTCCCCCTTCTCCCTCTCTTTCCCGTCCCCTTCTCTCTCTCTCCCGTCCCCTTCTCTCTCTCTCCCGTCTCCCTTCTCTCTCTCTCCCGTCTCCCTTCTCTCTCTCTCTCTCTCCCGTCCCCCTTCACTCTCTCTCTCCCGTCCCCCTTCTCTCTCTCTCCAGTCCCCCTTCTCTCTCTCTCCCGTCCCCCTTCTCTCTCTCTCCCGTCCCCCTTCTCTCTCTCTCCCGTCCCCCTTCTCTCTCTCTCCCGTCCCCCTTCTCTCTCTCTCTCCCGTCCCCCTTCTCCCTCTCTCCCGTCCCCCTTCTCCCTCTCTCCCGTCCCCCTTCTCCCTCTCTCCCGTCCCCCTTCTCCCTCTCTCGCGTCCCCCTTCTCTCTCTCTCCCGTCCCCTTCTCTCTCTCTCCCGTCCCCCTTCTCTCTCTCTCCCGTCCCCCTTCTCTCTCTCTCTCCCGTCCCCCTTCTCTCTCTCTCTCCCGTCCCCCTTCTCTCTCTCTCTCCCGTCCCCCTTCTCTCTCTCACTCTCCCGTCCCCCTTCTCCCTCTCTCCCGTCCCCCTTCTCCCTCTCTCCCGTCCCCCTTCTCTCTCTCTCCCGTCCCCCTTCTCCCTCTCTCCCGTCCCCCTTCTCCCTCTCTCCCGTCCCCCTTCTCCCTCTCTCCCGTCCCCCTTCTCCCTCTCTCCCGTCCCCCTTCTCCCTCTCTTTCCCGTCCCCTTCTCTCTCTCTCCCGTCCCCTTCTCTCTCTCTCCCGTCTCCCTTCTCTCTCTCTCCCGTCTCCCTTCTCTCTCTCTCTCTCTCCCGTCTCCCTTCTCTCTCTCTCTCTCTCCCGTCCCCCTTCTCTCTCTCTCTCCCGTCCCCCTTCTCTCTCTCTCCCGTCCCCCTTCTCTCTCTCTCCCGTCCCCCTTCTCTCTCTCTCCCGTCCCCCTTCTCTCTCTCTCCCGTCCCCCTTCTCTCTCTCTCCCGTCCCCCTTCTCTCTCTCTCCCGTCCCCCTTCTCTCTCTCCCGTCCCCCTTCTCTCTCTCCCGTCCCCCTTCTCTCTCTCTCTCCCGTCCCCCTTCTCTCTCTCTCTCCCGTCCCCCTTCTCTCTCTCTCTCCCGTCCCCCTTCTCTCTCTCTCTCCCGTCCCCCTTTTCTCTCTCTCTCCCGTCCCCCTTCTCTCTCTCTCTCTCCCGTCCCCCTTCTCTCTCTCTCTCTCCCGTCCCCCTTCTCTCTCTCTCTCTCCCGTCCCCCTTCTCTCTCTCTCTCTCCCGTCCCCCTTCTCTCTCTCTCTCTCCCGTCCCCCTTCTCTCTCTCTCTCTCCCGTCCCCCTTCTCTCTCTCTCTCTCCCGTCCCCCTTCTCTCTCTCTCCCGTCCCCCTTCTCTCTCTCCCGTCCCCTTCTCTCTCTCCCGTCCCCCTTCTCTCTCTCCCGTCCCCCTTCTCTCTCTCCCGTCCCCCTTCTCCCTCTCCCCCGTCACCCTTCTCCCTCTCTCCCGTCCCCCTTCTCCCTCTCTCCCGTCCCCCTTCTCCCTCTCTCCCGTCCCCCTTCTCTCTCTCTCCCGTCCCCCTTCTCTCTCTCTCTCCCGTCCCCCTTCTCTCTCTCTCCCGTCCCCCTTCTCTCTCTCTCTCTCCCGTCCCCCTTCTCTCTCTCTCTCCCGTCCCCCTTCTCTCTCTCTCCCGTCCCCCTTCTCTCTCTCTCCCGTCCCCCTTCTCTCTCTCTCCCGTCCCCCTTCTCCCTCTCTCCCGTCCCCCTTCTCTCTCTCTCCCGTCCCCCTTCTCTCTCTCTCCCGTCCCCTTCTCTCTCTCTCTCCCGTCCCCTTCTCTCTCTCTCTCCCGTCCCCTTCTCTCTCTCTCCCGTCCCCTTCTCTCTCTCTCCCGTCCCCCTTCCCTTCTCTCTCTCTCCCGTCTCCCTTCTCTCTCTCTCTCGTCCCCCTTCTCTCTCTCCCGTCCCCCTTCTCTCTCTCTCTCCCGTCCCCCTTCTCTCTCTCTCCCGTCCCCCTTCTCTCTCTCTCCCGTCCCCCTTCTCACTCTCCCGTCCCCCTTCTCTCTCTCTCTCCCGTCCCCCTTCTCTCTCTCTCTCCCGTCCCCCTTCTCTCTCTCTCTCCCGTCCCCCTTCTCTCTCTCTCCCGTCCCCCTTCTCCCTCTCTCTCCCGTCCCCCTTCTCTCTCTCTCCCGTCCCCTTCTCTCTCTCTCTCCCGTCCCCCTTCTCTCTCTCTCTCCCGTCCCCCTTCTCTCTCTCTCTCTCCCGTCCCCCTTCTCTCTCTCTCCCGTCCCCCTTCTCTCTCTCTCCCGTCCCCCTTCTCTCTCTCTCTCTCCCGTCCCCCTTCTCTCTCTCTCTCTCCCGTCCCCCTTCTCTCTCTCTCTCCCGTCCCCCTTCTCTCTCTCCCGTCCCCCTTCTCTCTCTCTCTCCCGTCCCCCTTCTCTCTCTCTCCCGTCCCCCTTCTCTCTCTCTCCCGTCCCCTTCTCACTCTCTCCCGTCCCCCTTCTCTCTCTCTCCCGTCCCCCTTCTCTCTCTCTCCCGTCCCCCTTCTCTCTCTCTCCCGTCCCCCTTCTCTCTCTCTCTCTCCCGTCCCCCTTCTCTCTCTCTCCCGTCCCCCTTCTCTCTCTCTCTCCCGTCCCCCTTCTCTCTCTCTCTCCCGTCCCCCTTCTCTCTCTCTCCCGTCCCCCTTCTCTCTCTCTCTCCCGTCCCCCTTCTCTCTCTCTCTCCCGTCCCCCTTCTCTCTCTCTCTCCCGTCCCCCTTCTCTCTCTCTCTCCCGTCCCCCTTCTCTCTCTCTCTCCCGTCCCCCTTCTCTCTCTCTCTCCCGTCCCCCTTCTCTCTCTCTCTCCCGTCCCCCTTCTCTCTCTCTCTCCCGTCCCCCTTCTCTCTCTCTCTCCCGTCCCCCTTCTCTCTCTCTCTCCCGTCCCCCTTCTCTCTCTCTCTCCCGTCCCCCTTCTCTCTCTCTCTCCCGTCCCCCTTCTCTCTCTCTCCCGTCCCCCTTCTCTCTCTCTCTCCCGTCCCCCTTCTCTCTCTCTCTCCCGTCCCCCTTCTCTCTCTCTCTCCCGTCCCCCTTCTCTCTCTCTCCCGTCCCCCTTCTCTCTCTCCCCCGTCCCCCTTCTCTCTCTCCCGTCCCCCTTCTCTCTCCCGTCTCCCGTCCCCCGTCTCTTTTTCCCTTCTTCCCAAACTCTCTTCTCTCTCTCTCATTCTCCCCGCTCTTCCCACCCCTCCCGCTCCCTTCCCTCATCACACGGTCTTCCCCTTTTCCCCACCATTTCACCCCCAAGCTCACCTCCGGGCTGAATTCAGCTCCAGTATCCGGGCTGATGGCTGCCATCAGGAGACACAATCCGACCCAGGGGGATATCGGTGCCATCGTGACCGGCGCCTCTGGGCTTGGTTTCAGCTGCTGGTCTCTCTCCACCTCCCTCCGGGAGCGTCGGCCTGATTGCGCCCGTCGCCGACTGCAGATCCCGGGAGTTGAATGCCCGTCCCGGACACTGTCCCTCTCCCCGCACGGAACCAACTTCCAACCGACAAGCCTGCAGGAAAAAGCAAGGACGTGTCCCGATTACGCGTTGCCTGGCGCCTCCCCAAACTTTCCAACCACAGCCAACAATTCTCTTCACCCCCCCCCCCCATTCGAAAGGCGTGGGCTCGCCCCTTAAAGGCACAGCCCCCACCCTTGTTTGCTCGTCGAAACCCCCTCCTGTGTTGACCTTGAGACCAGATGTGAGAGGCCTTCTCAAGGTGGGCAGGGAGAGTGCAAACTAAGACTGGGTGGTTAGCATGCATACGAAGGGCCGAACCCGTTTCGGTCACGTGGTATGCTTCCTGTTCCCAACGTTCCTCCCGATCTCCTTTCTCCGTCCAAAACTAGTCACTGATGTTCCCAATTCTTGGTTCCCTCGCTCCTTTCCCTATCTCCTCCCTCTTAGTCACCTCTCCCCTCCCTCACTGACTCCGATCCCCCTTCCCCTCTCCCCGTCCCTCTCCCCTCCCTGTCTCTTCCCTCCCCACCTATTTCTCTCTGTCTCTCCCTTCCCCATCTCTCCCCCTCCCCCATCTCTCCCCCTCCCCATCTATCTCTCCCTGTCTCTTTGTTTCCCCCTCCCCGTCTATCTCTCCCCATTTCTCCCCCTCCCCATCTATCTTTCTCCGTCCCTCTCCCCCTCTCTGTCTATCTCTCCGTCGCTGTCTATCTCTCCGTTTCCCCTTCCCCATCTCTCCCCTTCTCTTCCCCTCTCCCCGTCTCTCCCTGTCTCCCCCTTCCCCATCTCTCCCCCTCCCCATCTCTCTCCCCCCTCTTCGTTCCCTGTATCTCCCATCTCTCCCCCTTCCCCGTCCCTGTCCCCAACTCTCCCCTCCTCCTTCTCCATTCCTCTCCCCCCGCTGTCTGTCTCTCCCCATCTCTCCCCCTACTTCCCCGTCCCTCTCCTCCTTCCCTGTCTTTCCCTGTCTCTCTCTCCCCCTTCTCCATCTCTCCATTAATCCTTCTTTCATCTCCCCCATCCCTGTTTCTCTCTCCCCCCCTTTCCTCTCTCTCTCTCTCTTCGCACTCCCATTCTCCACCCCACTCTACCCTGCTGGGTCCAAGAGTGAATTCCTGCCGGGAGCTGGACAGTCTCAAGAGCGAGGGGGAAGGGCCAGCAGGTTGAAACGGCATCTAGGGGCCTAAGAGAATGGGAGGGAGGGAGCACCGCGCCTAAACTTCCATTGGCCCCCACTGACGTTCGGCAGACTCAGCAAGGCCAGAATATGTTTCCAATTAAAAGTTAATCTGGAACAAACAACTCAGCAAAAGGCACTGATGGAACTGCCAGGTTTGTCTCAAACTCTGCTGCTTCAACAGAGTCCCTTAAAGGAACCTGTCTGGGTCAAGCCTGTCCCGGGACAGTGATGTTTGACCCATCTCATCCATCAAGCCCACCCCAAATGTCCCGAGGTAACCGGCGGGAAAAGAAGAATATATGTTGAACTGGTCCTTGCGAGAGGGAAATAAAACCCCACTACTGGCAGGAGTGATCAGGGCACTGATTTGAGAAGCAGCCTTGAAACATCCCACAGGAAACATTCCCAAATGAAGTCCTTCACAGAGCCAGGTGTGGGAGCCGCAGTATCTGAGCTAAAGCTGAGGAGGAAGCGTAAGGAGGTTCATTGCAAGAGAAAGATGTCAGAGAGGTGTAGGGTACTACGTTACTAGGGAGATTGGGGAAGGGGATGGAGGGAGCGACAGAGATCAGGTTGTGAAGGTCCAGAGGGGGTTACAGAGAAAAGGAGGGATATGGGGACTGGAGTGGGGGGGGGGGTGGTAGTTACAGGAGAGGTGAGGCAACAGGAGAGGGTTACAGAGATAGGGAAGGATGTGAGGGACAGGATGAAGTTAGAGAGAGGTGTAGGTCCAGAGGAGGTGACAGAGATAGGGAGGGGTGTGGGGAATGGAGGGGAGGGGGATTTGAGGTTACAGAGATAGAGAGGGGTGTGGGGAATGGAGGAGGTGACAGAGATAAGGAGGGGTGTGGGGAATGGAGGGCATGACAGAGATAGGAAAGGGTGTGGGGAATGGAGGGGTGACAGAGATAGAGAAGGGTGTGGGGACCAGAAGTGCTTATAAAGATGGGGAGGGGTACGTGGGGTCACAAGGAGTTACAGAGATGGGAAGGGTTGAGTATTGGGGAGGTGGGGGGTGCAGGTTGTGGGCTATGGAGGGACATGAGGAATCGCAGCTTCAGAGACAGGGAAACGAAAGGCGCGAAGCTGTAGACAGGAGACTGAATGGGAACGTTGAGCAGGTAACCACAGAAATTCCTGGAAAGTCCATGCGGAGCAGAATAAATACACACATTTGGGCAGGGAAAATAAACGGCCATGGATTTTACGTGATGTGAAGGGAGGAGCAGGACGTGCCCCTGAGAGCTCCTGGACCAGGACAAAAGGGAAACACCGAAAAATTGAATTTAGAAGATATTTAAAAGAATAAAACAAAAGAATAAAGGCCCTTGCAGAAGAAAATGGGAAGAAAGGACTCCAATCAACAGAAAACAGTGTCGAGCTGTGAGGGTAAAACCAGCCAACCTCGACAACAGCAGGATGTCGCTGGAAGCGCTGAAGGCAGTGGGCTCGGAGCCCTGACAGCAACGACCCATCATGGGGAGAGCCCCGAGTGCTCGGCCAGCAGAGTGGCAGCGAGAGAATTCGGCGACTGCAAGAAAATTGGTGGCATGGTCATGGACCAGTCGCCAGGTTGGGGGGGAGGGTGGAGAGCGTCGGCCCGGCAGAGGGGCTGAGACAGTCAGCCACCTCAAGGAGAATAATGGAAATGCAGGCTCAGAGCCCGGGCAAGGGAAGGCTTTAGCCCTGCAAGGGGGGGGGGGGCGCAGATGAGGATGTCCGCAAGCTCATCCAGTGAGGAGAGTAGTTACCACCCCAGCCCCACCTAGAACAGCAAGCCCTGACAGGTGGCAGAAGAGGACAGAGGGGGAACACGGGAAGGAGCGATCCTGAGGCAGAGAACTTAATGGGCCTACCTGGCGAAGTCGGGAACGATGTGGAGACCGGTGCCGTCAAAAGGGAGGACACGAGGTAGCCCAGATGGTGGCACCAGGAAGAAGAGGGAGGCTCGGAGCCCTCACTGTGGACGTTTAGAGGCAATGGAGAAGATGGAAAAGAGACTATCATTGGACTTGTGTGGGAAAATGAGCCAGTTAAATGCCAATTTGGACAAATGTCATTCAGTATTAAATGCTTTTCAAGGGAAGGTAACAGAATTGGAAGAAAGAACAGGGAACAGTGAGCACAGGAAAGGGCAATTGGAAAATTAAGCTACAGCGTGGGAGGGACGGAAAGTGAGGGCTTATGGCAAAGAATTCTTCAAAATTATAGCCAGTGGAACACACTTAAAATAGTGGGATTAAAGGAAGAAATGGAAGGGAAAAACCCCATAGCCTGCTTCAAAGGCTGGCTTCCGGAGTCTTTGGGGAAGGAAAGCTTGGGGGAGATTGAAAGGGCCCATCGGTCCTTCTTCGCATGCCCAGCCCCGGACAAAGGCCATGCTCAGAGCTGGTACAGATACCGTGCCACCAGGACCGAGAAAGATTTAAGAGCAGCGGTCGCTCGGGCAAAAGCAAGGGGAGGGCCCTTGGAGCTGGAGGGCAGTAAAGTGTCTTTTTGTTTAACCCTGATATCAGTGGGACCCTCTTGCATCAAAGGAAGGAATTGGAACCACTGAAAAGGGTGGAAAAGCTAAAGAGATATGACTGTATAATCAGATACCCAGGAAACTTCAAAATAGTAATGCCAGGAGGAGAGAGGAAAATTTTCTCGCACCCAAAAGAAGCTCAAAAGTTTGTCAAACAACTAGGAATATGTAACACTCAGCAATGAGAATAATGTCCATGGATAATGACAGTAAAGAATGTAAATTAATGGGTGTAGAAGTGGAAAGGGGAAGATATCTAATGAGGGGAATGGTTCTGGAGACTCAGGGAAAGTGAGTAGAGAGGAGAGGGAGGTGGATGGGTGCGAAAGGCACAGCCTTTACTAATGGGGGGGGGGGGTGACAACATGGGGATTCAGTCACCAGTGGAGGGAGAAAGGGAGATCTATGAAGGGATGAGGAGGGGGGGGGGAATGTATGGGGGTGGTAAGTATTTTTAATGCTGGGGTTGGGGTTTGTTGTAATACATTGTGTAACTTTGTTTTTTTTTGGCTTTTCGTTCTTTTGATGAAATCTTTTATTTTCTCTGTCCTTTTTGGGTTTGTGGTCTTTGTTCTTGTTTTTATCTTCCCAGGGTTTGTCACAGGTCCAGCAGGCTGGAGAAGACATGGGACGGTGGAGGTATGGAAGAAACTCAAGTCTGAGAATCCCTGAGCCAATAGCCAAAAGTATAAAGTACATTAGTTTTAACGTTAATGGCTTGAACGGGTTGGTGAAGAGAAAAAGAGTCTTGGCACACATTTAAAAATTTGAGAGCGGATCTGGCCCTTCTCCAAGAAACACATTTAACAGAGCGGGAACACCATAAACTAAAAAGGGGATGGGTGGGCCAAGTAATAGCCTCCTCGTTCAGCTCAAATACAAGGGGGGGGGGGGTGACAATTCTGATAGGGAAGAGTGTTCCAGTGAGAGTGCAAAATGTGCTCATGCACAGAACAGGAAAATTTAGAATAGTGCACTGCCAGATATATTCATAATCCTGGACCTTAGTAAACACATATTCCCCCAAATTCAATGATGAAAAGTTCATACAGGTCATTTTCCTGGGACTGGCAGAGGGAAAGGAAAACATTCTGGTTGGGGGAGATTTAAATTTTCATCTAGATAAGTTAACAAAGAAAGTAACTAAAACAAAAGCAGTGAGGGCTACCATTGACGGTATGAGGGAGCTGAACATGACAGACAAGTGGAGACAGAAGCATCCGAGGGAGAGGGATTATTCCTTCTACTCAAAACAACAAGACTCCCTCTCTAGATTTTTTTCCTGGCTTCAGCCTATGTAAAGTGTAGGATTATGGAAGCTAAGTACATGGCGAGACTTCTCTCATATCATTCACCCCTGACATTAACAATAGAAATGCCACATAAGCAGGATATGGCATACAGAAGGCATCTTAATAAATCACTGTCAAAGAAGCAGGAGTTTTGTAATTTCATAAGAGCACAGATGGATATGTTCTGCAAGGCCAACTATACCTTTACTCCAGATAAATTCCTCCTATGGGTCACCCTCAAAGCACATTTGAGAGGCCAGATGATTGGATACACCAAGACAATGAAGGAGGAATATATGAGGGAGGTGGATGAATTGGAACAAGGAATTACTCATCTTGATTTCCAAAAATTGGGTTCAGAGGACCATTAGTGGGCTCTAACAAATAAAATAAAATTGAAATACAATTCACTCCAAACATATAGTATGGAAAAGGCCATAATGCAGTCAAAAAGAAATCCTATGAATTGGGAGAGAGAGCCCACAATGTCCTTTCTTGGCAGTTGAGGACAGAACAGGCCTCAAGGATGATCAAAGCAGTACAAACTGGGAATGGCAGGATCACCCATAAACCAAAAGAGATTGATGAGACCTTCATGGAACTCTATGAAGGTTCATATAAATCAGAACTGACAGGGAGGTCCAATAAAGCCAGTGAGTTCCAGTCTAAATTAGAGTTACCAAATTTAGACGTAGAGGAACAGGAAGGCCTCGGTCTTCCCTTTACAGAAGAAAAGATAGGAAAAGCATTGAATTCACTGCAGACTAAAAAGTCTCTGGGTAGGATAGATTTCCATCTGAGTTTTATAAGGAATTTAAAGATCTATTGACACTCCTCTATATGGCGATGGTGGACCAGATAATGGAGTCCCATACCCTCCCAGAATCTTTTTCGACAGCAATCATTACAACGATCTTTAAAAAAAAACAAAGATCCGCTAACGCCATCTTCTTATAGGTCCAATTCACTGTTAAACACAGACTATAAGATATTGCTAAAGCTCTAGCAAATCGATTGGCGAACCTAATAAAGACCAAGCTAATAAAGACAGGCAGCAGACAATATTGGCAGACTGTTGAGTTTAATGCAGCTGGCCCAAAACAGAAAAGAGAGAGGTTTAGCTGCGGTCCTGGATGCGGAAAAGCGATTTGACAGATTGGAGTGGGATTTCTTAGTCAAAGTGCTGGAAAATTTGGGGTTAGGGCAGCTTCTATAAATTGGATAAGGGCGCTGTACCATGCTCCCAAGGCTAAAGTTGTGACCAACGGACAAATTTCTCCAGCTTTCCCACCTACAAGATCAAGTAGACAAGGGTGCCTGCTGTCTCCAGCACTGTTCGTCCTGGCCAAAGCCATTCGCCGAATCCAGATGTCAAGGGTTTCAGAGCAGGCCAGGAAGTGCATAAAATAAATTTATTTGCCGATGATGTGCTGATATATCTGACAGACCCAGAAAACCTGTTGTCCATGGGAGATCTCCGGCTATAAGGTTAATTGGGACAACAGCGAAACTATGCCCATTTACTAAGGGAGATTACAGTCAATACCTGGAAAACAGTCATTTAAATTGGCCACAAATTGGATTAAATATCTAGGACTCAGAATAGACGATAACTTGAATCATAACTTGAACTAAATTGCATCCCCTTGCTTGGGCGAATTGAGGAAGATTTAAATAGATGGACGTCCCTGCCCTAACTTTAGTGGGCAGGGTCAATTGTGTTAAAATGAATGTGTTGCCGAAACTTCAGTCCCTTTTCCAGACACTGCCTGTGGCATTGGCCCGGGATTCTTCCAAAATATGCTCTCACGAATAAGAACATTTTTATGAATGGAAAGGTAGCCAGGGTCTCTAAGGAAAAATTGACCTGGGATTATAGTCTGGGCGGATTACAAATGCCAGACTTCAAGAAATACTATTGGGCAGCCCAGTCGAGATATGTCACCTCACTCTTTGAAGGGGGAGGTGGATCATCCTGGGCACAAATTGATCTGCACAGGATAGGTGAGAAGGTAGCAGAGGCATGCTAAATTGTTATCTGGGAAAACAGGCAGCCTTATACTAAAACAAATGACCTTCAATTGGAATAAAATTAACCAATAACTTGGAATCAATGTGATGCTTGCATTGGCAGTGGCCAGGAAGTGCCTAGCAGTTACCTGGAAATCTGACTCCTGCCTGCACATTGGAAAACACTCCCATTGACGATAGGTAACAAGATGCTGGCCACCTGGTTTCGTAATGGCATAAGGTGCATAGAGGACTGTTATGAGCTGAGTGGGAAGGACTAATGTCATTTGAACAGCTCAGGCAGAAGTATGATTTATCAGATAAGATGTTCCACTGCTTCCTTCAGACAAGATCTTTCTTGCCAGACAAATTAGATACAACTATGGCCTCATCAAATCCAGCAACATAGAGACCATGATTCGAGGGGGAACACTCAGAAGTTCATCTCGGCAACGTATTTCCTGCTCCAAGCGGAAGGACCTAAACCAGGCCATCACAAATCAAGACAGAGTTGGACCTAGGAATATCCATTGATGAGTGTTGCTGGTCCGACCTGTGTCGGACCAGTATGACTGCAGTCATTAATGTGCGGTACAGGCTGGTACAATACTTTCTACACCAGCTGTACCTGACGCCGCAAATATTGAACAGATCAAAACCAGATCTGTCAGACCAAAGTTTTAGATGCAGCATTGATTCAGGAACCTTTGTGCACACAACCTGGACATGCACCAAGGTGAGGCCCCCCTGGATGGAGCTAGGTAAAGTGCTCGGAAAAATCATAGGCAAAGAATTCCCACAGGACCAATTGTTCCTATTGGGAAATGTAATGGACATAAGACTTACAATGGAACTGTCCAAATTCCAAATTCAATTTGTGATGCTTGCATTGGCAGTGGCCAGGAAGTGCCTAGCGGTTACCTGGAAATCTGAAATCTGACTCCTGCCTGCTTGTTGGAACACGGATAAACAAAGCTGTTCCCCTGGAGAAAATCACTTACAACTTAAGATAAAAATATAACACTTCATTGAAAATTTGGCAACCATACGTGAATTCCATGGGAACAAGATTATAATGTGTTATAGTGTGGACCATCATGCCTCACTGCTCTACCTTCTCCAACCCCCCCCCCCCCCAGATTGAGGGATAGGGGGGGGGCGGTGGGAAAGAGGTCGGGAACAAGGGCGAAGGAAGGGCTGTGAATTGGGGCCAGTGGGGCAACTATGGGGGTATGGTACCACCTGGTGGTCATAGACAGGACAGGCGGTGACCTGGGGGTTAGGGGTGGGTTCAGGGAAAGAGGGAGGGAGAGTGGAATGTGGTGCGCGGAGGTAGCAGCAAGCACAAAACTCAAAAGACTGTACAACAGGCTTTATACCAGTAAAAGTCTGAACACCAGTTCATACTATGGTGGCTCCCATGTGACTGGCACAGGAGGTGTTGGCTGATTGACAACCAGCCAGGTGGAGTCAGCCCTTAGGTAATCTTCCTGCAGGTACAGAGATCACCCCCTGCAGTAGGCTGGTGGTTATATCATCACAGGGGAGAAGGAGGGAAAGGGGAGGAGGGGGAAGGGAAGGGGATGGGGAGGGGGAAGGAAGGAAAGGAGAGAAGGCAAATGGGAGGGGGAAGGAGAGGTAAAATAAGGAGGCAGAGGGGAGGGGAAGGAGGGAAGGGAGAGGGAAAATGGAAAGGAGAGGGGGAAGATGGAAAGGGAATGGAGGGAAAGGTGGGAGAGGAGATGGGGAAGGAGGAGGGAGTAGATGGGGAAGGAATGTGGGTAGACGGAGAGGAGGTGGGTAGTTGAGGTACGGAGGGGGAAGGGGTAGATAGAGGGGAAGAGGGGAATGGGAGGGGATAGAGAGGAGGGAAGGAAGAGGAAGGGGTAGATGGGGAGGGAAGGGGAAGGAGAAGAGGGTAGATGGGAAGGGGAAAGGGGACTAGATGGAAAGAGGGGAATGGGAGTGGAGAAGGAAGGGTGACAAGAGGGGGGAGTGAGGGGTGATGAGACGGTTGGGGAGGTAGGAATAGGGAACTAGGGAAGAGAGGAGGGAAAAGGAGAAGGGGAGATGAGGAAATGGGGAGGAGATAGGAAGCAAAGGAGAGAAGAATGGAAAGAGAGGAGAGGGGAAGGGGAGTAGGGAGAGGGGAGGGGGCAGATGGAAAAGGTGAAAAGGTTAATAGGGACAGGGAGAAGGGAGAGGAAGGGGAGGGAGGAAGAGAGGGGAGGTGGGGTAAAGGGAGAGGGAGATGTGGAAAAGAACTGAAGGGAGAAGGGAGCAGCAGGGAGGGGATGAAAAGGGGAAAAATGGGGGATAAGGAGGGGAGGTGGGGAAGGGGGAGGGGTGGGGAAGAGGGAACTTGGGGCAGGGGAGATGGGGGAATGATGAGGGGAGGAGGAGAAGGGGAAGGAAAGGGAAGAAGGTAGGGGAAAGAGGTAAAAGAGAGGGGTAGAAGGAGAGGTTGGGGTAGAAGAATGGAGAGGTAGAGGTGGAAGGAGAAGGAAGTGGGAGAGGGCAGAAGGGGAAGAGCAGCGGGGAAGGGGGTTAGGGAGGGAAGTGGTGGAGAGAGGAGGTGGGGGAGTAGGCTGTGGGCAGTGGGAGATAGGAGGAACAGGGGAAGGGGAGAGGGGTGGGGGCATGGGGAAATGGGAGGTGAGGAGCAGAAGAGGGCAGGGGAAGGTGTGGAAGTGGGGGAGCAGGGAAGAGGGAAGGCCGAGGGGGGATTTGTGGTAGGAAGAGAGAAAGAGGGAGAAGTGGGGAGCAGGAGGGGATGAGGAGGGGGAAGGGGAGGGATAGGAGAAGGGGAAGATTGGAGGAAGGGGAGGGTGGGGGAAAGAGGAGCAGGAGTAGGGTTAGAGTGAAAGGAGAGGAGGTAGAGGGGAGGGGTTTGGGGAGGATACGGAGAAAGAGGGAGGTATGAAGAGGGAGGGGTTGGGATGGGAAGAGGGGAGATGGAGGTGAGGGGAAGATGGAGGGGGAGGAAATGTGAGGGGGTTAAATGGGGGAAGGGAGTGAGAGGGGTAGATAGAGGATTACCGACTGTAAGTGGGAAGCAGAGAGAGGTGTGGGTCACTGCACTCTTGTTCCAGGTTGGGGAGTCCCAGTGACAGGTCATCAGGGTGAGTGAAGCTGGGATAAGGTCTGGTTTGCATGTGGGGTCCCAGACAGGAACTGCAAACAAATGCCTCAGTTTAACTTCCTCCCAGTGCAGGTGGCTGTGGGACTGGGAATGGTCAATACGTGAGTCGGCACAAAATTCAACCAAAGCAGCAAAATTTTAACCATGGGATGTGAGCCAGACAAGGCAGGAAAACCCCAGGAACATGTGTTTTTCGACAGGATTCTGTGCAGAGCTCCCACTGGACAGACGCAGGGTGAGGCTTCCTTCATGCCAACCCATCAAACATCCCTGGGGTCGAACACATGGTGAAGCTCCCTCAACGACCTGACACGCACCCCTGGGGTCAGAGACGGGGTAAGGCTTCCTCCACATCATCCCATCACACAACCCTAGGGTCAAACATAGTGAAGCTCCCTCAACTCCGACCTGTCACACACCCGTGGGGTTGAATGGACAGTGATGGTTCCTCAGCACACACCCCTGGATGAAGTTCCCTCAGCTCCAACCCATCACACACCCCTGGGGTCCAACACAGGGTGAGGCTTCCTCCACACTGTCCCATCACACACCGATGGAGTCCAACACAGGGTGAGGCTTCCCCACAGTCCCATCACACACCAATGGGGTCCAACACGGTGAGGCTTTCCCCACATCGTCCCATCGCACGCTCGAGTTCAACCAGTGTGAGGTTCCCTCTGCGCTGTCCTGTCACACATCCCGGGTCGAACACACAGTGATGATCCCTATGCACTGTCCCAGCGCACACCCCTGGGATTGAACATAACATGAAGCTCCCTAAACTCCGACCTGTCACACACCCCTGTGATCAAAAGCAGGGTGAGGCTTCCTCTACATCTTCCCAGCACTCACCCCTGGATTTTATTCACACGAGCCAGGCTATGAGGAGGAAGGGGCTAGGTAAGGGAGGGTTAAAGACACTGAGGAACCATTTCCCACAAGATGAGCTCAGCGCAACAGCCTCAGCCTTCCTGTGGTGAGATCAGGAGGTGGGAAGACAGAAGGGCCAAGTCATTTATGTGGGTAAGATGGCCTGGAATCAGGCCACACAAAAGGAAGGAGTCAGCAGGGGAAGAGGATGCAAGTCATATGCATCACACTGAGTCAGGCTGTTGGGCAACTACGTCATTGGATTATGGGGAAGGGGAAGGGGAAGGAGAACTGGAATAACGTCAGTGGGCCAGTCAGTGACACGGAGGGGGCTGGGGGAGAGGGGTCACTGAGGGAGGGGGTAATGTTAGTGGGCCACAGTGACACAGGGCACTGGGGGAGAGGTGTAACTGAGGAAGGGGGTAATGCCAGTGGGGGTATAGTCAGTGACACTGGGCACTGGGAGAGGGGTCAGAGGGTGCTGGGGAAATGTCAGTGGGGGTACAATCAGTGACATGGGGCACTAGGGGAGAGGGGGTCACTGCAGGAGGGGGTAACATCTGTGGGGGTACAGTCAGTAACATGGGGCGCTAGGGGATACTGAGGGAGGGGGTAATGTCAGTGGGGGTACAGACAGTGATGGGGCACTGGGGGAGAGGGGTTTCTGAGGGAGGGGGGGTCACTGATGGAGGGGGTAATCTCAGTGGGGGTACAGTCAGTGACATGGGGCACTGGGGGAAGAGGGGTCACTGAGCGACAGGGGTAACATCAGTGGGGGTACAGTCAGTGACATGGGGTGCTGTGGAGAGGGGTCACTGAGGGAGGGGTTAATGTCAGTGGGGGTACAGACAGTGACACGGGGCACTGGGGGAGAGGGGCCACTGAGGGAGCTCAATCAGTGGAGGTACATTCACCCTCTCCCTTGGCACTGAACCCTCCAAGTTCAGCTGGCACAGACATTCCCAGATAATCCGATCTATGGACCGATCAGCAGGTCATTATTTCAGTCCAGGTTGCTGCTCGATCGCCTTTTGCCTTACCTTCATCAGTCAGGGCACTGAGAAAGGAGCTTGGACACAAGCTCTACAAGATGTGGATAAGACCACAGTTGGAATCCTTGTCACCTTGTGAGAGTAAGGGACTATTAAAGTGCAGAGAATGACTGGGATTGCTGACAAGGGGAGACAGGATTGGCTGGGATTATCTTCCTCCAGGAGCATCGGAGGGGTGACTTGATAGAGATCTATAATATCAGGAGGGGTGTGGATAAGGTAGGTGGTCCCCATCTGTTTTCCCTGGGGAGGTGAGATCTAAAATTAAAGGGCACAGGGGATCGATTTGAAGGAGACCCAAGGAACAACATTTCCACATAATGTGTGTGCATTAAGCTGCCAGAGATGGTCAATGCAGGGACAAGTCAAGTAATGACCATTTCTGTCATACAGATTGAACAGTGCACATATGCCCTGAAATTCTTGCTGCAGCCAAACTAAAATGAAAAACTGTACACAGTAAAGTGCTTCAATTAAATTAAGAGACAATAAATATCAGATAGATGATAAATATTCAGTACAAAAAACGTGTCAGCAGGGTTTAGATGTTTCATAAGGGTTAGGAAGAGAGGTAAAGATGTTGGGGACAGCTGGTGAAGTAGCATTACTGAGGGATAGTATCACAGAGACGGAAGGGAGGACTGTGGAGTGATTAGGCCTTTTGAAACTGCCGTGTAAAATCGGCAATTTGCCCAGTTAGCGCCACAGTTAGAAAGGGTCTGACCCAGTCAACCCTGTTGGAATCCAACCGGCTCCCTGACCCAGCTCAGAGGTAGTCAGGGAACCCAGTTATACTTACCTAGGTCGCGATTTGTACAGGAAAATGGCATATTCAGGTGACGGCAGCATTTGCGTGGGTGCCCACCACCGGGCAGCCAGCGTCCAAACATCCGGCGGACTTCCGGTGAGTGCGTGGCACGTCACTGCGAGGGGTGGGCTCCCCCTTATTTAATGGGTAGATCCCCCTTCCCTTACGATTGGAAAGGTGCTTCCAAGTACCTTTGCCTCAGTAATCCCACCCGGGTCCCAGGAGGGCAACCCAGGTGCTGCCGTTTAAAAGGGGCCTATTGTCCCCCGAGTCAGAAATAGGGAGATATCAATTCTTTAGGACTAATCTATTGGCCCCCAAATAGCCCTTGAGGCATTTGGGAGCAGATAATGTAGGCAGATTTTGAAAAGGTGCAAAAATAACAGGTGTGTCATGGGAGACCACAACTTCCTAATTATTGCCTGGCACCTCCTGACTACAAGATTAGATGGGGTGGAATTTGTCAGGGGTATCAAAGAGGGGTTCCTGGCACGGTATGTGGACAATCTGCCCAGAGGAGAGGCCGTACTGGATTTGGTACCGGGTACTCAACATGGTCAGGTGGCAGACCTCTCAGTGGTGCAACATTTTGGCGACAGCAAGTATTCTTGTACCAAGAAACGAACGTGGGTGGTCAGACAAAAGACCCGTCAGTGGAGCAACATTTTGGCGACAGTGAACACAACTTCCTGACCTTTAGCATAGTTACTGTTAAGGACAGGAGCGGACAAAATTGTAAAGTGTTGAATTGGGGAAGGGATAATTACAGTGGGATTGGGCAGGAACTTGGGAGAGTAAATTGGGATCAGATGCCCCTGAGGAAAAGGATGGAAGTAATGCGGAGGATGTTTAGGGACCACTTGCGTGGGGTTGTCCCACCGAAGCAGGGAAAATTTGGTAGGATAAGGGAACCTCGGTTGACAAAAAGAGGTGGGATAAGAGGGAGAAGGAAGCACACATCAGGTTTGGGAAGAAAAAGTCAGGAAGGGCTCATGACAATTTTATAGGAGCCCGGAAGGAACTGAAGAAAAGACCGGAGAGCTAAAAGTGACCAGCATGGGTTTCCTCCATGTGTTCAGGATTTTTCTCACCCTCCAAACTGACAGGTTTGGCAGATTAATTGGGTGTAATCGGGCAGCATGGGTTTCATGAGCTGGAATGGTGCACCAACAACCTTGCACACAATGTCACCAAACCCAAGCAGCTGATTGTGGACTTTAGAAGGGATGAGAGGTGGAAAGGGTGAGCAAATTTAAAATCCATGGGGTCACTATCTCGGAGCGTCTTTCCTGGACCCAAATGGCATCATGAAGAAAGCACACCAGTACCACGGTATTCTCAGGAGTTTGCAGAGGTTTTGTTATGAGATTGAAAACCTTGGTAGACTTCTACAGATGTGCAGTGGAAGGTGTGCTGACCGGCTGCATCACGGCCTGGAATGGGGGCACCGATACCCCTGATGAGCGGAAAGCCCTGCAAAAGGTGGTGGACACAGCACAGTACATCACAGGCAAAACTCTCCCCACTGCCAAGAAAATCTACATGGCACACTGCCATCAGAGGCCAGCAAGTGATCATCAAGCATCCACATCACCCACACACGCTCTGTTCTCGCTGCTGCCATCAGGAAAGAGGTACAGGTGCCACAAGACTCACACTGCCAGGTTCAAGAATGGCTGCTCCCCCTCCATCATCAGACTCCTCAACAACAAACTCTATCAGGGACTCATTTAAGGACTCTGACTTTGCACGTTATTTATTATTGAATATTTATTTTCTGTATTGCATTTTCCTCTTTGATTACATTATGCTCTTTTGCATACGTATCTTTCTTAAGTACAATTTTTTGCAGCACTGAAGTTAAATTCTGCCTGGCCCACAGGAAAAAGAAACTCAGGGTTGTATGTGATGTCACTAGCATAATCTGACAAGAAATCTGAACTTTTAACTTTGAAATTAAACATTTTCTCACAGCGAGTAGTGGCACACCATACCCATCCTTATCTTTGTAACCCCTCCCGGTCCCCAACACCCCTCACTGTCTATGTAATGCCCTCTGGTCCCCAACAAATCTCTCTATCTCTGCAATCCCTTTTGGGCCCCATACTCCACCCTACTTTTGCAAATTCTGACACCCCACCCCATCTCTGTAACCCCCTCTGGTTCCCTACAGCCTTTACAATCCTGCAATCCTCTCCAGACCCCCACATCCATACTAATCTCTGTAACCTCCAACAAACCATCCTATCTCTGTAACCTCTGGCACTCCACGCATCCTGCTCTGTCTCTGTAAACTCCTGCAATCCCCTCATTCCTCCCTATCTCTGTAATCCCCACTGGTCTCCCATGTGGGCACAGGAGAGAGTGACAGAGCCAGGGAGGGGTGTGGGGATTAGAGAAGGTAACAGAGACAGGGAGGGTTGTGCCATGGGTCTACTACACCCCTCCCTATCTCTGTAACCAATTCAGTTTCCAAACCCATGAGACATAGGAGCAGAAATTGGCTATTCAGCCCATTTATTCAATCCATTTTCCCAATCAGCCACACTGACCAGCCTTATCCCCATAACCACACTCCACCTTCCCTCTGTAACTTCCCTTCCATCCCCATGCCCCTCCCTATCTCTGTCACCCTTTCTGGACCCCACTACCTCTCCAGATGCTCTCCTATTCCCACACTGCTCCCTGTCTCTGAGACCCTCTCCCATCCCCACACCCTTCCCTGTTTCTGTGACCCTCTCCCATCCCCACACCCTTCCCTGTTTCTGTGACCCTCTCCCATCCCCAAACCCCTCTGTCTCTGTGACCCTCTCCCATCCTCCCTCCTCCCTGTGACCCTCTCCCATCCTCCCTCCTCCCTGTGACCCTCTCCCATCCTCACACCCCTTCATGTCTCTGTCACCCTCTCTTGTCCCCCTAACCTCTTCTGACACTCTCTGGTCTCCACACTCCTCCCTGTCTCTGTGACCCTCACTGGTCCCCACACCTCTCGCTGTCTCAATCATCCTCTTCCGTCTCCACACCCCTTCCTGTCTCTGTAACTCTTCCTTGACCCCGCCACCTCTCCCTGTCTCTGTGACCCTGTCTCTATTACCCTCTCTGGTCCCCACACCCCTCCGACTCTGTTACCCTTTCTAGTTCTCACACCACTCCTTATCTCCATCACCCTCTCTGAGTCCCAGTACTTCTCCCATCTCTACAACCCTCTCCTGTTCCCACATGCCTCACTGCCTCTGTGACCCTATCCCATCCCCACATCCATCCCTGTCTGTCACCTTCTCTACACCCCACAGCCCTCTCCATCTCTGTCACCCTCTCTGGTCCCCACTTTCTCTCCAGACCCTCTCCTGTCCCCACACCCCACCCTGTCTCAGACCCTCTCCTGTCCCCACATCCCTCACTGCCTCTGTGAACGTCTCCCATCCCCACACTGCTCCCTGTGACCATCTCCCATCCCCACATCCCTCCCTGTCTCTGTCACCCTCTCTACTCCCAACACCCCACCCTCCCTCTATGACCTTCTCCAGTCCCCACACCCCACCCTCCCTGTGGCCCTCTCTGACGCACACCCAACCTTCCCTCTGTGACCCTCCCCCGTCTTCACACCCCTCCCTCCCTCTGTGATCCTCTCCCGTCTCCACACCCCTCTCTGTGTCTGTGACTCTCTCTGGTCCCCACACCCCACCTTCCCTCTGACCCTCCCCCGTCTCCACACCCCTCCCTCCCTCTGTGATCCTCTCCCGTCTCCACACCCCTCTGTGTCTGTGACTCTCTCCCGTCCCCACACCCCACCCTCCCTCTGACCCTCCCCCGTCTCCACACCCCTCCCTCCCTCTGTGACCCTCTCCCGTCTCCACACCCCTCCCTGTCTCTGTGACCCTCTCCCGTCCCCACACCCCACCCTCCCTCTGACCCTCTCCCGTCCCCCACAGCCCTCTCTGTCTGTGATCCTCTCCCGTCTCCACACCCCTCCCTCCTTCTGTGACCCTCTCCCGTCTCCACACCCCTCCCTCCCTCTGTGACCCTCTCCCGTCTCCACACCCCTCTCTGTGTCTGTGACTCACTCCCGTCCCCACACCCCACCCTCCTCTGACCCTCCCCCGTCTCCACACCCCTCCCTCCCTCTGTGACCCTCTCCCGTCTCCACACCCCTCCCTGTCTCTGTGACCCTCTCCCGTCCCCACACCCCACCCTCCCTCTGACCCTCTCCCGTCCCCACAGCCCTCTCTGTCTGTGATCCTCTCCCGTCTCCACACCCCCTCCCTCCCTCTGTGACCCTCTCCCGTCTCCACACCCCTCCCTCCCTCTGTGACCCTCTCCCGTCTCCACACCCCTCCCTCCCTCTGTGACCCTCTCCCGTCTCCACACCCCTCTCTGTGTCTGTGACTCACTCCCGTCCCCACACCCCACCCTCCCTCTGACCCTCCCCCGTCTCCACACCCCACCCTCCCTCTGTGACCCTCTCCCGTCCCCACACCCCACCCCTCCCTCTGACCTTCTCCCGTCCCCACAGCCCTCTCTGTCTGTGACCCTCTCCCGTCCCCACACCCCTGTCTGTGACCCTCTCCCGTCCCCACACCCCTGTCTGTGACCCTCTCCCGTCCCCACACCCCTGTCTGTGACCCTCTCCCGTCCCCACACCCGTCTGTGACCTTCTCCCGTCCCCACACCCCTCCCTCCCTGACTCTCCCCGTCCCCACACCCCTCCCTCCCTGACTCTCCCCGTCTCCACACCCCTCCCTCCTTCTGTAACCCTCTCCCGTCCCCACACCCCTCTCTCTGTCTCTGTGACTCTCTCCCGTCCCCACACCCCACCCTCCCTCTGACCCTCCCCCGTCTCCACACCCCTCCCTCCCTCTGTGACCCTCTCCCGTCTCCACACCCCTCCGTCTCTGTGACTCTCTCCCGTCCCCACAGCCCTCTCTGTCTGTGACCCTCCCCCTCCCCCCCTCCCCCTCCCCCCCCTCCCCTCCCCCTCCCTCCCCCCCCCTCCCTCCCCCTCCCCCCCCTCCCCCTCCCCTCCCTCCCCCTCCCCCTCCCTCCCCCTCCCCCCCCCTCCCCCTCCCCCCCCTCCCCCTCCCCCCCCCTCCTCCTCCCCCCCCCCTCCTCCTCCCCCCCCCCCCCTCGGTGACCACGCCGCTCACTCTGTAATCCTCTCCTTCCTTACTTCCCTCCCCTCACCCCAATGATTCCAATCCTGTCCTTTGCATCTGCTCGCACATTTTCTCGCCCCTCCTCGACTCCAGTCTCCTCTCCGTCAATGCCTGCCCTTGCGAACGCCTGCTGGCCTTTGCTGGACGTCTGCACATGCGCTGCTGCTCCACCCCTCCCCCGCCGTTCGATCAGCGCACAGGCGATCGACGTGGCAGCGGAAGTAAGGTCAACGACTGCGGTTTAGGCTCTCTCCGCACTGCAGGGTCGCGGGGCAAGGCCCAGGGTCTCTCCGCATTGCAGGGTCCTGAGGTAAGGAGGCACCGAGTCCCGTGTTGAGCAAATGGGGAAGGATGTCCCGGGGGTTGTGTTTGGAGGGTCACGTGTGAGGGGAAGGGTCAATGAATCCTATATTGAGCGTATGGAGCAAGGGTATCACAGGGGTTTTGGGGGTTGAAGGGTCATGTGGGAGTCAAGAGGGATCACATGAGGTGAGGGGTCACTGCATCCCACGTTGATTTGAATGGGTCGGGGAGCTTATGGAGGGGTGAAGGGACCTCTTGTTCAGGTCGTATGGGGTAACTGGTTGTGTGGGATGAAGGGTTATGATCTCCTGCCTTGTGAATCAAGAGGTGAAGGGTGGTGGAATTGTGAGTGGTGGGGATGAGGGTGGTTTGGGCCTGGAATTCAGACAGTGCCATGCTCTAAAACGGGATGTCGAGTGATCTGTGTTCTTGGAATGAAAAGTCACAGGACCCCATTGTCAGAAATAAAACTTCTCACACATGAGTCTCTTTAAAACTGATGACACGACAAGCTTTATTTACAAGTCTGCAGAGTTGGACTCAACTGGCTTCTCACCAGTTAAGCCCCAATACATACAGTGCATTGATTTTTATACCCTTGTTGTTTGCCCTTCCCCTACTTATTAATACTGTTTTAATTGGTTAGTATTGCAAAAGCATTCTAAGTACAACTGCATTTTTAATTATCACGTTCGTTACGTATGCTGCGAACTCTACATACACTAAATTCTGTTTCTCACCCTTCTTATCAATCTTTTGTCTCCTGCATGTCTCTCACTATGACCATGGAAAGATATGTTTAAAAAAAACATATCCAGCTGAACCTTTTGTCCTTGGCTGCTAGTAAGCTCCCTGTCCGTTCTGGCTTCCCTTTTTATGATTAATCATCACATTTTAACTTAAGCCATTTTAACCTAAATTCTCTATATATAACAATCCACCCCTTTCTCTCTTTAAAATGTGTGTATGCAAAACAGAGTCCATCAGGGCATGGTGGGCCTGAGTCACCCTTCCAACCGTTAAGAGGGAAAGGAGTGGTATTAGGAATCTGTATATAATGACCCATATTATTTCCTTCTTTTTCCACACAAGGGGTATATGGATGTTGGGTGGTATTTTCTGCCCAGCATTTCTCAGGAACTGAGGTATGGGAAATAAAATTACCCTCCTTTCTTCCCCAAATGTGGTCCTGAAACAGGACCACTGTGTCTCTGCATTTCTTACATTTCACACCTGATAAAGACAAAGGCAAACTAAGAAAAATCAAAGAACATAACAATAACATTGTGAATCAAGTCTTTCTGCGAAATCGCAAGGTAAGAGGTTTTTCTCCAGGAACACAAGTCCAATCTGAGTTCGTATCAGGGTCCTGAGGCGCCTCTACAGGTCCCTTAAATCTGGATGCGTGCGTCCACCCCTTCTCTCTTGTTCGTGCTGCAGCCTCTGTAGTTAAGAGAACTTGGTATGGACCTTCCCACTGGGGCTGGAGTTTTTCAGTTTTCCAGGTCTTGATGAGAATCCAGTCTCGTGGTTCCACTTTGTGTAAAGAAAAGTCTAGAGGCGGTGTTTGTGCCAATAGTCCTCTCTTTCGTAAATCTGTAAGAGAGCGTGACAGTGCCTGTAAATAGTTCCTAACAAATATATCCCCTTCCCCCAAGGTGGGACACCCCTCAACTGTACTCCAGAAGGGAAGCCCAAACATCATTTCGTAAGGGGACAACCCTACATCTTTTCGTGGGGCAGTACGAATTCTTAATAAAGCCAGGGGCAGACACTTTATCCAAGGTATTTTAGTTTCCACCATTAATTTTGTCAATTGCATTTTTAGGGTTCCATTCATACGTTCAACCCTCCCTGAGCTTTGTGGATGCCAAGGGGTATGCAATTTCCAAGAGACCTGTAATGCATTACAAATCAATTGCTGGATTTTTGAACAAAAATGTGGACCCCTGTCTGAGTCTATAGAATCCATTATATCATATCTGGGGATTATCTGCTCTAGGAGGAGGCGAGCTACTGTAGAGGCTGTAGCATTTACTGTTGGGAAGGCTTCCACCCATCGGGTAAAGTGATCTATTACCACCAACAGATACTTCCATCTTTGGACTTGAGGTAACTCTGTGAAGTCGATCTGGATACTTTGAAAAGGGCGTATGGCTAATGGTTGACCTCCCATGGTCCCTGTCCTCATCACCTTTTTATTAATTTTTGTGCATAGGTGACAGTTCTGCACCTCCTGTTGGGCCAAGGTGTAGATTCCCTTACACACATATTCTCGAAGCACTGTGTCACATAAGGCTTGGGTGCCCCAGTGGCTCTGATGATGCAGGTGTTTTAAAATATTGCGAGTTATTTCTTTATTTAGAACCATTCTTCCATCTGGTGTCTTCCATGTTCCATCAGGCAGCTGGCTTGCGCCCAGCTGAACCATGTCCTTTTCTTCCTTAGCAGTGAAAATGGGAGCCTTCTTTATGCCTTGTCTTATTGGGATTAAGGTCAGCAAACGGACTTCTTGTTGCATGGTTGCCCTTTTGGCTTCTTCATCAGCCAGTCTGTTTCCAATTGCTGTCGGGGTATCTCCCCTCTGATGGCCTGGTATGTAGACCACTGTTATTTCCTGGGGTAATGTCAAGGCTTCTAAAGTCAGAGTAATCATCTGTTCGTGTGCCAATTCCTTTCCTCTTGATGTAATTAGACCACGCTCCTTCCAGATCTTACCAAAGGTATGCACTACCCCGTATGCGTATTTGGAATCAGTGTAAATCGTTCCAATTTTCTTTGCCAGTATTCTGAGGGCTCTCTGCAAGGCATATAGTTCACAGGACTGTGCTGACCAGCTTCCGGGTAGTCTCGTGGATTCTACTACTTTCCAAGTATTTCCTTCTATTATAGCATACCCACTTCTTCTCATTCCATCAACACATCTGGCGGAGCCGTCAATGTAGAATTCATATCCTTCTCCCAGCGGAGTATCGCAAAGGTCTTCTCGGGTCTTGGTCTGAAGATCCGTCAACTCGACACAGTCGTGCTCCACCTCTCTCTCTGTTTCACTGCCGTATAAAAACTGAGCTGGGTTGCAGCTATTAATCTTTGCAAACTGTAGATCTTCTCCAACCATTAAAATGGTTTCATACTTTAATATGCGAGAATCAGTCAGCCATCGATGGGCAGTTTGTGTTAATAAAACACTCACAGAATGGGAGGTGTGCACAGTCATCTTTCCTCCAAAAGTAAGTTTACGTGCTTCCTCTACCAACAGAGCAGCAGCCGCTACTCCCTGGATACACGTCGGCCATCCGCGAGACACTGGGTCCATCATTTTGGAAAGGAAAGCCACTGGGTGTCGCTGACCGCCTTTTTCCTGTGTTAAAACCCCCACTGCTGTTCCTTGGTTATGAGTGACAAATAGCTGGAAGGGCTGTTTTAAAGAGGGCAGAGTGAGTACCGGGGCTCGTGTCAGGCGATGCTTCAAGTCCTCAAACCATCCCTCCTCCTCCTGGGTCCATTTCAATGGATATTCATTTTCATTTGTCAGCTTTTCATACATAAACTTCACCAACGCTGAGTAGTCCTCTATCCATAACCTACAGTAACCTAAGAGTCCCAGGAATTGTCTTATTTCCTTCTTATTACGGGGTAACGGCATTCTAGTGATTCCCGCAATCCGTTCAGGGGTAATCCGTTTCTGTCCTTTACTTATCTGGTGTCCCAGATATACCACAGTTCTCTCAACGAACTGTAACTTGTTCCTGGACACCCGTAGACCCTTTTTCCCCAGATAATTCAAGAGTCTAATTGTATCTCCCCTCATTTCTTGTTCCTTGGGTCCTGATAATAGTAAATCGTCCACATACTGCATTAGTTGGGAATCATCAGATTGTGGATAGTCCGCCAGGATTTGTTCTAGCATTTGTCCAAACAGGTTCGGAGATTCAGTGAACCCTTGGGGCAATACAGTCCACCAAAGCTGTCTCCGTCTACCTGTCCATGGATTTTCCCATTCAAACGCGAACATATCTCTACTTTCCTATTCTAATGGACACGTCCAGAAGGCATCCTTCAAGTCGATAACACTAAACCACTCATGGTCTGGGGGAATCCGACTCATAATAGTATAGGGATTAGGCACCACTGGGTGGCGGGTCTGAACAATAGCATTCAAACTTCTTAGATCCTGAACTAGGCGATAGGATCCATCTGACTTTTTCACTGGGAGTATAGGGGTGTTATAAGGTGACATGCATTCTTCTAATAGTCCGTCTCGTATTAGAGTCTCAATTACCGGCTGTAGCCCTTTTCTCCCTTCCAAAGAAATAGGATACTGACGTTTCCTTACTGGCTGATGACCTGGTATTAATGTGACATGTAAAGGTGGGATGTCCAGACCTCCTCGATTTCCCTCCTTATACCAGACTCTCTCGTCAATCTGCCTTTCATCCTCTTCCTTTAGAGCACAGAGGTGGACTCGCACTTCTCCGTCCACAGGGAGAGCACCCAAACCTAGGAGAGCCTATAAGTCCCTTCCTAGGAGGTTAAATCCAGCCGACGGTAACAACAAGAGGTCTTGTACCCCTTCTCTTTCTTCCAGTTTCACTGTTACTTGGGGAATTATTGATACCATTCTGGGAGCCCCTTCTATCCCAGAAATTTTCAAATTACTTTTTACAGGTTCAGTCCCGATTGGCACAGTTATTACACTACTTCGTTCCGCTCCTGTGTCCACCATAAACACCACCTCTTCTCCCTTGGGACCAATTTTTAGTTTTACCAGGGGTTCCCTCTTATACTTGGTCCCTAACATTTGGAACCCCTGACCCCCCTAATCTTCTTCCATAAGTTCGAGGGCACGCAATTCCCTCTTGTATCGGGGGCATTCCCTCTTAAAGTGTCCTTCCTCATTGCAGTAATAGCACTTAACGATCCTCCGGGGTCTTCCCTCTCTTGAATATCTTGGATTGTTTAGAGGAAGGTTTTGTTTTCTTTCCCCTCTGGATTCGGCATTCATCTGTCGGATAGTCTGTACCATAACCTTTGTCGCCCTCTTTTGATCTTCTTCTTCTCTCTGCACATATACTTTTTGCGCCTTTTTTAACAGGTCGCTTAGGGGTTTTTCGCTCCAGTCCTCCTCCTTTTCTAGTTTCTTTCTAATGTCCTGCCATGATTTGGAAACAAATTCAATTCGAATAAGCTGTTCACCCATTGGTGTACTAGGGTCCACGCCCGCATACTGTTGGACATTCTTTCTCACCCTCTCCAAAAAATCAGTAGGGGACTCGTCTTTCCCCTGGTGGTTCCCAAATGCCTTGGTGAAATTGTGACCCTTTGGCACAGCCTCCCGTATCCCTTTAATTGTCCACTCTCTATATTGTCTCATACTTGCCAATCCCTCGGGTGTTCGTTTGTCCCACCTGGGTTCATTTAAGGGATATTTTTGTTCATGGGGTCTGGGGTCCCCAGGTTGTTCATATTCCCACATGAGGAGGGCAGCCCGTCGAATCATCTGCCTCTCCTGGGGTGAGAATAATGTTCCCATTATTGCCTGCATCTCTTCCCACGTATATGTGTTTGGTCCCAGGAATTAGTCGAGCTGTTCGGCCAGTCCTATAGGATCTTCCAATAACTTTTTCATTTCTTTCTTAAATCCCCGCACCTCTGTACTAGTTAGGGGAACATTCACATATCCCGTTCCCCCTCCCAGTCCTCCCATAGGAACTTCCCTCAGGGGATTTAGGCTTATTGAAAACTTTGATGGTCCTGGACCAGTCTGGGATCTTGTCCAGGGTCGGTTTACCGGTGGAAGTTTAGGGTCCGACTCCCTTAATTCATTCTTTTTTTCCCGGCCCCTTTCGGGGCAATCAGATTCATCACCTTTCCCCTCCGGTAATGAGCTTTCCTCGGGCGCAGTAGGCACCGGGGGAATATAAGGAGGGGGAAGGTTGTCCAGAGGTTCCCACTTCTTTTCTCCCGCTACCCTCAATTTAAAACATTTTGTTAAGGATCCTGGCCATGGAACCCAACAAAATGCATATGCTGACTCTTCTTGATTCACCTTTGGTCTCGAATTTACATATATGTTTAATGCTTGTCTAACCCAATCCTCATCAGATCCAAATTTCGGCCACCAGACCGAGGAACCTTTAATAGGTTGTTTCGACCAAAGGAGACAATATTGAACCATCTTTTTCTTGTTTTTGTCTCGATATCTTTTACTATCCCAATTTTCAAACATTCTCCCCAAAGGGCTGTCAAGGGGAACTCCCAGGAATTGTCCTGAATTTTCAGACGAGCCCTTAGATTTTGATCCTCCCATTTTCCCACCTAGATCCGTTTATCGTTGCTGAGGACCCTCTCATTCTGGACCCTACTCCCTTCTTCTCAGACGCCTCGTCGGAGGTACTGTCCCTCCTTCGGTTACCGCTGAGGTTTCCCTGGGGTCGACCCCTCTCTTCTCGGCACTTCGTCGGTGCTGTCCCTCCTTCGGTTACCGCCGAGGTTTCCCTGGGGTCTATCCTAGAGTCCCACGACAGGGTCCTCACGTCACGACAAAAGCTCTGTACCTGATCTATTACGTTAGGTTTTTTTATCCTAACAGGTGTATCCCGTTACACCTGTTACCCAATCCCCACACCACAATCGTAAGTCGTCACTTACCGGTGTCTTCTTGGGGATTGAACCGTCACCCTTCTCCTCTCCGTCTTGTCGTGTCACCTTGTCCGGATACCACTCGCTCAAGCCGCCCGAAGCGACGAGCAAGGGACTAGGAGCCGCTGAACTCAGCGGGGTGCACCACCTCCGATGTCCCTCTTCTCGCCTCCCCTCACGGCCGGAGTGTAGATCCTGGACGAGTCCCCATTTGTCAGAAATAAAACTTCTCACACATGAGTCTCTTTAAAACTGATGACACGACAAGCTTTATTTACAAGTCTGCAGAGTTGGACTCAACTGGCTTCTCACCAGTTAAGCCCCAATACATACAGTGCATTGATTTTTATACCCTTGTTGTTTGCCCTTCCCCTACTTATTAATACTGTTTTAATTGGTTAGTATTGCAAAAGCATTCTAAGTACAACTGCATTTTTAATTATCACGTTCGTTACGTACGCTGCGAACTCTACATACACTAAATTCTGTTTCTCACCCTTCTTATCAATCTTTTGTCTCCTGCATGTCTCTCACTATGACCATGGAAAGATATGTTTAAAAAAACATATCCAGCTGAACCTTTTGTCCTTGGCTGCTAGTAAGCTCCCTGTCCGTTCTGGCTTCCCTTTTTATGATTAATCATCACATTTTAACTTAAGCCATTTTAACCTAAATTCTCTATATATAACACCCATGATCCTGCATGAGAGGGGAGGATCACTGGGCAAATATTTGGTGTAAAATCATGGAGGAATTAATCAAGTCTTGCAGTGCCCATAGGAGGTCAAGATATGTAATTGAAATTTCAGGGCTGAGCCCTTCCTCAAGGTTCACCTCCCATCTTGAGGAAGGGCTCAGGCCTAAAATGTTGGTAATGTATCTTCCGAATGATGCTGCAGGACCTGCTGAATTCCTCCAGTATTGCTGCATTTTTACAGCAATCACAGTGTCTACAAACCTTGGTGTTTAATGTTTGGGGAATGAGGGGGAAACCACAGGGGTCGTGTCTGCATTAAAGGGTTGCAGCCTTGTCCTTTGGGTGAAGGATCACAAGGTGCTGTGTACAAGGGATGGGAGATCTTAGGTTTGTAGCGGTTGGTGAAGGATCAGGTTTGTCAGATGAATGGCCTGAAGTAACCTGTGACTCTGATCTTTAGGTATGTGGCGTTCCCTCTCTGTCCCCCTGGTTCCAGGGGTGAGAGCTCTGACTTGTAGTTCTGTGTGTCAAGCAGGGAGTCAGTGGAGACTTGGGTAAGTATCTCAGCCTGATATTGTATGTCACCTATCTTTCTCACTCCCTTTAGTTGTCTTTGGCACATTTGGGGTGGCAATCAGTGATACTTCAGTGCCTGCGACCCAGGTTCAAATCCGGTGCTGTCTGTAAGGAATTTTGTACATTCTCCTGTGTGTGATGAGAACAAGTTTGGTTCAAAAAGTTTGGTTCAAAAAGTGACAAGTCTGAACGCAGTGTAATCACACAAGGATCTTTATATCGGGATGGGGGCCCAGTCGCGATAGGGTTTGCACTCACACACAAAAGCGAGGAGATCACCCACAGTTCATACACATCGGATGCAGCTAAACCATCAATACTCACTACAATGTGCAATTCCCACAGATAATACGAAAATACAGCATAAACGCTACCAACTACCTCTCACAAACTGGCAGGCACAGCACCTTGATTGGTTAAAGATGTATTACCATATAACCACTTACAGCACAGAACAGGCCAGTTCGGCCCTACTAGTCCATGCCGTAACAAATCCCCACCCTCCTAGTCCCACTGACCATACCCCTCCAGTCCTCTCCTATCCATGTAACTATCCAGTCTTCCCTTAAATGTAACCAATGATCCCGCCTCGACCATGTCTGTCGGAAGCTCATTCCACATCCCTACCACCCTTTGCATAAAGAAATTTCCCCTCATGTTCCCCTTATAATTTTCCCCCTTCAATCTTAAACCGTGCCCTCTAGTTTGAATCTTCCCCACTCTTAATTGAAAAAAGCCTATCCACGTTTACTCTGTCTGTCCCCTTTAAAATCTTAAACACCTCTATCAAGTCCCTTCTCAATCTTCTACGCTCCAGAGAAAAAAGCCCCAGTCTGCACAACCTTTTCCTGTAACTCAAACCAATAATCTTTCTCAGCATGCACCACTATAGCCCCCCCGCCCCTAATCCTTTACCGGCACACACTTTACAACCATCTCTCCAGCATAGCCCACGACTCGCCACCTGGCATGGAGCTAGGATTCGTTCTCGGGGGGGGAAGAGAGATAGCTGTTCCACGTGGTGAGCTTTATGCTGCAGCCAGCCCACCATATGCCTAAATGAGGCAAAGTGATTAAAAGAGGCATTCGCAAGGTGTGTGCTTACCTGTGAGTGGACTAGGCCTTGATTGGCAGGTGGGGCTCCTACCAAAGCGGTCACGTGTCCTTCCTCATTGCATTCCACAACTTCCTGCCAATCCATTCATAGTACATTCCTGTGGATGTTTTATGAACTGGCATACTCAAGACACCAAAAATAAATCCCTACTATCATGAGGCCAGTGGATAACAGTGGCCCACCAACTCCCCAATGCCCCGAAAGGGCACCAGCATACTGGTCCCTGGATTTTAAAAAAATGTTGGCCACTGACTCTTTTCGGCCAAGTGATTCGTCAGGAATGCAGGTCCAGCATTGTATTGGAAGGATAGGCAGGGAGGTAGAGGGGACGGTGTGGTTTTAATGAGATAAGCAACAATATTGGAAAGAAGGGACATGGGATCAGAAGAGGTCGAGCCCTTATGGGTTAAGTTAAGGAATGGTAAGGGTAAAAGGACATTAATGGCAGTTATGTACAGGCCCCCCGACAGCAGCCGGGATTTGGACTACAAAATACAACTGGAAATGGTTAAGAATGACAGTGTTATAATAATTACGAGAGATTTTAACATGAACGTCGATTTGGAAAGTCAGGTTGGTTTGAGACCTCGGGAGAGGGAGTTTGTGGAATGCCTACAGGACGGCTGTTTGGAGCAGCTTAAGGTAAAGGAACCCTGAGGAGGCAGTGATCACAACATGATTGAGCTCACTTTATTCTTTGAAAAGGAGAGCTGTCGCTATTTTAGCGGAGTAAGGGAAATTACAGTCGCAAGAGAGAGGAACTGGCCAAATAAAACACACGAATGGGGAAGGCAGCGGATCAGCAACAGCTGGATTTTATGTACAAAATGAGGAAAGTGCAGGGCAGGTACACACCAAAACGAAAAATGAGACAATTGTGGCCGATGAGAGAAGGTAAAGCAAAAGAGAGGTCATAGAAGAAAGCAAAAATTAGCAGGGAGACAGAAGACTGGGGAAATTTAAAACTTGGAGAAGACAGCCAAGAAGGTGATTCGGAAGGAAAAGATGAATTATGAAAGGAGGTTAGCAAGAAACATCAAAGAGGATATTAAAAACTTTTAAAGATATATAAAGAGTAAAAGAGTGACCAAAGTAGACGCAGAACCAATAGAAAATAACACTGGAGAAATTGTAATGGGAAACAAGGAGACGGCAGAGGAAATGAATGAATACTTTGGATCAGTCTTCACTTTGGAAGACATGAGTAGCATCCTGGTCTCTCACGGGTCTCTCGGTAGAGGAGTGAGGTTGGTCGAGATCACAAGAGAGAAGGTACTTGAGAAGCTCAACGGTCTAAGGGTGGATAAGTCTGCTGGACAGGATGGAACGCACCCTCGGGTTCTGAAGGAGGTAGCTGTAGAGATTGTGGAGGCACTGGTAATGATTTTTCATGGATCAGTGGAGTCTGCATGGTTCTGGTGGACAAACGCTAATGTCATTCCGCTGCTTAAGAAGGGAAATTATAGATCTATTGGCCTGACATCAATGGTTGGTAAACTGTTGGAGTAGATTGTCAAGGATGAGATTACATAATACCTGGAGGTACATGACCACATAGGCCCAAATCAGCACAGTTTCCTTAAAGGAAAATCATGCCTGACAAACCTATAGCAATTTTTTGAAGAGATCACAAGTGGGATAGATGGGGGAGATGCAGTGGACATTGTGTATTTGGACTTTCAAAAGGCCTTCGACAAGGTGCCACACATAAGGCCTCTAAACAAGATCAGAGCCCATGGAATTACAGGAAGGATACTAGCATCAAGATGGCGGTGTTGATGGAGCCACGGTAGTGGCAGTGCTGCCATTAGTGTGGACCTGCAAGGAGGGAAGGAGCAGAGATGCAATGCTACGGCGGGGTCCAGCTGCCCAGTCAACTGTTGTTGGGTCCGAACAGGCTTTGAATGGCCCCTTTTGAGGGAGCCGACAGGGGTTTTTATTTGAAATCCCACAACTGCGGGTCTGCGCCCAAGATAGCGGCACCTAGATAGCCACGAGGGGCTGCAGATTCCGCGTGAGCAGAGGACTGGAGCAGAGCACCAAAGGACAGGAAGATCACACATCAACTGAGAGGGAGAAGCGGAGCAGACGTCCTATGGGGGACAGTGACCACGGCAGCAGACCAGTGAGGGGACTGCGGCTGGGGAGCAGCGCATGCGGCAGGCTGTCGGCGACTTGAGGCAACCCATGGATTCTGCTGTTGGGAGACATGCCAGGCTTCGGACTGCTGGAGACTGGCTCGAGCTGGCTGGAGGGGGTGTCGGGTGTCAGAGCTGGCATTGGCATGATCGCAGGGTGGGGGTGAGGGGCTGAAGGGTTCCTGACCAGTTGGGGGGGGTTTGGATCTTGAACTTAGGTTGCCAGGTAGTATGGAATGGACTCTGTGTGACTGTCATGGTGCTGGGGGTGAGTCTCCGGACACTCAGTGACTCTGGGGGGATTCTCTTTTGCTTCTCTCTCTCTCTCTCTCTCTCTCTC